>NC_138299.1:121631063-121723563 GCF_965601325.2 Salmo salar
ATGGTTTGTATTTACAATGGTGTTTGTTCTTCACTGGTTGCCCTTTTTTCTTGTGGCAACAGGTCACAAATATTGCTGCTGTGATGGCACGCTGTGGTATTTCACCCAATAGATATGGGAGTTTATCAAAATTGGTTTTGTTTTCATATTCTTTGTGGGTCTGTGTAATATGAGGGAAATATGTGTCTCTAATGTGGTCATACATTTGGCAGGAGGTTAGGAAGTGCAGCTCAGTTTCCACCTCATTTAGTGGGCAGTGTGCACATGGCCCGTCTTCTCTTGAGAGCCAGGTCTGCCTACGGCGGCCTTTCTCAATTGCAAGGCTATGCTCACTTGAGTCTGTACATAGTCAAAGCTTTCCTTAAGTTTGAGTCAGTCACAGTGGTCAGGTATTCTGCCACTGTGTACTCTGTTTAGGGCCAAAAAGCATTCTAGTTTCCTCAGATTTTTTGTTGATTCTTTCCAATGTGTCAAGTAATTATCTTTTGTTTTCTCATGACTGGGTTGGGTCTAATTGTGTTGCTGTCCTGGGGCTCTGTAGGGTCTGTTTGTGTTTGTGAACAGAGCCCCAGGACCAGCCTGCTTAGGGGACTCTTCTCCAGGTTCATCTCTCTGTAGGTGATGGCTTTGTTATGGAAGGTTTGTGAATCGCTTCCTTTTAGGTGCTTGTAGAATTTAAATGCTCTTTTCTGGATTTTGATAATTAGCGAGTATTGGCCTAATTCTGCTCTGCATGCATTATTTGGTGTTTTACGTTGTACATGGAGGATATTTTCTGTATGCAGATTCTCTATTTGGTGTTCATCCCATTTTGTGAGCCGACCCCAGACCTCACAACCATAAAAGACAATGAGTCCTATAACTGATTCAAGTATTTTAGTCAGATCCTAATTGGTATGTCGAATTTTATGTTCCTTTTGATGGCATAGAAGGCACTTCTTGTCTTGTCTCTCAGATCGTTCACCGCTTTGTGGAAGTTACCTGTGGAGACGATGTTTATGTAAAGTTTGTTGTGTGCTCTAGGGCAACAGTGTCTAGATGGAATTTGTATTTGTGGTCCTGGCAACTGGACCTTTTTTGGAACACCATTATTTTAATCTTAATGAGATTTACTGTCAGGGCCCAGGTCTGATAGAATCTATGCAGAAGATGTAAGTGCTGCTGTAGGCCTTCCTTGGTTGGCGACAGAAGCACCAGATCATCAGAAAGTATTCATTTGACTTCAGATTCAAGTAGAGTGATGCTGGGTGCTACAGACTGTTCTAGTGCCCTCGCCAATTCATTGATATATATGTTCAAGAGGGTGGGGCCTGCATCCCTGTCTCACCCCATGGCCCTGTGGAAAGAAATGTGTGTGTGTTCGTGTACATAGATTTTATAATGTAGTATGTTTTTCCCCCAACACCAGTTTCCATCAATTTGTATAGCAGATCCACAAAGCATGAGAAGACTTTGCCTTTGTTTTGGTTTGTTTCTTTGTCAATTAGGGTATGCAGGGTGAATATATGGTCTGTCTTACAGTAATTTGGTAAAAAGCCAATTTGACATTTGCTCAGTACATTATTTTCACTGAGGAAATGTACGAGTCTGCTGTTAATGATAATGCAGAGGATTTGTCCAAGGTTGCTGTCGACGCATATCACAAGGTAGTAATTGGGGTCAAATTTGTCTCCACTTTTGTGGATTGGGGTGATCAGTCCTTGTGTAACAAGGGTCGTCTAAAGGGGACCAAGGCGCGGCGTGTAGAGTGCTCATATTTACTTTATTAATGAAACACTTAACAAAAACAACAAAACGACCACCAACAGTTCTGTCAGGTAACAAACAAAACGGAAAACAACTACACACACCCACACATGAAAAACAGGCTGCCTAAGTATGGCTTCCAATCAGAGACAACGACAACGCTGCTTCTGATTGGAAACCATATCTGGCCAAACATAGAAAATGAAAACATAGAATTAGAAATCTAGAAAACCCACATAGAAACAGAAAACCAAAACCACCCAAAACACCCCCCTGACCACTCTACTATGGAAAATGACCTCTTACAAGGGTCAGGACGTGACAGTACCCCCCCCCCCCCCCAAAGGTGCAGACCCCAACTGCACCCAACCCAAACCCAACAAAAACAACCCCAAACACAAAAGGGAGGGTAGGAAGGGTGACAAAAGTCTATGGCAGCTCTAGTGCTACACCCAGAACCCTCCGATCCTCCAGCAACGGAGGTGGCTCCGGCTCAGGGCGTAACCCCTGTTCTGCCCGCAGATCCCTCCGCTTCTGTCATACTGGCCTGTGGATCATTATCAGAGGAATCGGACTGTAGAAGCTCTGTGCTGCAGACCACCGCTGGAGGTTCTGACCTATAGGCCACCGCTGGAGGATCTGGGCTGCGGGCCGCCGCTGAAGATTCCGGGCTGCGGGCCGCCGCTGGAGGCTCCGGACTGAAGAGCGTCGCTGGAGGCTCCGGACTGAAGAGCGTCGCTGGAGGCTCCGGACGGAGAAGCGTCGCCGGAGGCTCCGGACTGGGAGGCGTCATAATAGTTTCCGGACTAGCGACCGTTGCTGCTGGCTCCATGCCATGGATCATCTCTACAGGTTCCGCGCCATGGATCATCACTGGAGGCTTCTTACCATGGATTCTCTCTACAGGTGCCGGGCCATGGATTATTCCTATAGGCTTCGTGCCCTGGTTTATCCCTACAGGCTCCGGACCATTTATATTCCCTCCAGGCTTTTTGCCAAGGATTATCTCTTCAGGTTCCGGGCAATGGATTACCTCTGGAGGCTTCGTGCCATGGAATATCCCTACAGGCTCCGGGCCATGGATCATCACTAGAGGCTTAGTGCCATGGATCATCTCTACAGGTGTCGGACCATTGATTATCACTGGAGGCTTTGTACGTGGAGCAGGAACCGGTCTCACCGGACTGGGGAGACGCACTGAGGACCGAGTGCTCAAAGCAGGCACCGGCTGTACTGGGTTATGGATGCGCAGTGGAGGGAGAGTGCGAAGAACAGGCACAAGACGTACTGGATTCTGGAGGCGCACTGGAGAGAGAGCGTGAGGAGCAGGCACAGGACGTACTGTGCTATAGAGGCGCACTGGAGAGAGAGTGCGAGAGGCAGGCACATGCTCACCACAAAAAGCACGGGGAGTTGACTCAGGCCTCACCCCTGGCCCAGCCAAACTACCCGTGTGCCACCCCCCAAACTTTTTGGGGGGCTGCCTCTCGTTCTTCCCAGGTAGGCTCCGGTATCTCTCGATTACCTGGCCCCAGGTACAATTTTTCCTCTCCGTCCACTCACTATGTGACTAGGTGTCCATTTCATCCCGGGCACGCCGCTTGATCCAATCATGATGGGTAGTTCTGTAAGAAGGGTCGTCTAAAGGGGACCAAGGCGCGGCGTGTAGAGTGCTCATATTTACTTTATTAATGAAAAACTTAAGAAAAACAACAAAACGACCATCAACAGTTCCGTCAGGTAACACATACAAAACGGAAAACAACTACCCACACCCACACATGAAAAACAGGCTGCATAAGTATGGCTTCCAATCAGAGACAATGATAGACAGCTGCCTCTGATTGGAAACCATACCTGGCCAAACATAGAAAACGAAAACATAGAATTAGAAATCTAGAAAACCCACATAGAAACCAAAACCACCCAAAACACCCCCCTGTCACGCCCTGACCACTCTACTATGGAAAATGACCTCTTACAAGGGTCAGGACTGACACCTTGGTTCCAAATATTGGGGAAGATGCCAGAGCTAAGGATCATGTTAAAGATTTTAAGTATAGCCATTTGGAATTTGTGGCCTGTATATTTTCTCATTTTATTTAGGATACCATCGACACCACAAGCCTTTTTAGGTTAGAGGGTTTGTATTTTGTCCTGTAGTTCATTCAATGTAATTGGAGAATCCAGTGGGTTCTGGTAGTCTTCAATAGTTGTAGTTAATAGTCTCTCTCTCTCTCTCTCTCTCTCTCTCTCTCTCTCTCTCTCTCTCTCTCTCTCTCTCTCTCTCTCTCTCTCTCTCTCTCTCTCTCTCTCTCTCTCTCTCTCACACCTGCTGTCTCGACCTCTGAATGCTCGGCTATGAAAAGCCAACTGACATTTACTGCTGAGGTGCTGACCTGTTGCACCCTCTACAACCACTGTGTTTATTATTTGACCCTGCTGGTCATCTATGAACGTTTGAACATCTTGAAAAACAATCTGGCCATAATGGCCATGTACAGTACTCTTATAATCTCCACCTGGCCTTCCTCTGAAACCGCCTATTATATAGGTCCTGGATGTCAGGAAGCTTGGCCCCAGTGATGTACTGGGCCGTACACACTACCCTCTGTAGCATTTTCTTGTTTGCTTATGGCCTTATCCAGCAGGTTGAGTGATGGGCACCCCACCGTAAGGCGCTACACTGGGTAATGGGTATGGCCCAGTACATCACTGGGGCCAATCTTTACCACCATTATTTATTTTTATACTTTTTTTTACTTATCTATTTTTTTACTTAACACTTATTTTTATTAAAACTGCATTGTTGGTTACGTAAGTGCTTGTAAGTAAACATTTCACGGTAAGGTCTAACTACACCTGTTGTATTCAGCCCATGTGACAAATAACATTTGATTTGATTTGTTTTGGGGTTTTAGGCTGGGTGTCTGTATAAGCACTTTGTGACATCTGCTAATGTAAAAAGGGATTTATAAACAAATGTGATTTGACCTAATATGGCAGACTGCATACATTTTATTACATGTGTCATTTATAATGCTTTGTAATATTAGATCAACTGTAGTCTCTGATGGATCATGGGTAGCAACAAAAAAATAGAAGTCTTCGGTGGGATTTCATGTGCATTTCTGTAATTTCAAAGGCACTCATTCTCAAGCCATTTACACAGCAGTACTGTAACATGGCGACCACGTGTTACCATGCACGGCAGTACCTATTACGAGTATAACACATTCAACAAAATGTCAAATAAAATGAGAAAAAGTTCAAAGTAATAGCTTTTCTGTTTAAAACCATTTTTCGGTTTTAGCTTATAACATGTAACTTTTTGAAGATCATACAATCACACCATAACCATGACAACAGTGTGGCATACAAGAACAAATGGATGGTCACTCCTGACTAGGATCACAAACACCCCTCTTTCATTAATAGAGACAGGAAAAGAAGACATGTGTTGAACATACAACCAACCCGTTCACATTTATCGCCTTAGACTATAACAGCAGATACATTCTGAAAGGAATCATTCATAATAAGCCCATCACTGACTATTTGCTCTCAATTCAGGCCTGCCTGCTGGTAATCAGTGGCACTATCAAACTGAAGGTTCTGAAGAGGAGCCTGCCATGCTGGGAGAGAGGTAGGAGCCACATCAACGAGGGGGAAGTGGAAAATAGTTTGAGATGGCCTCACAGGGCAGAAACAAGACCGTGATTGTGTCTCGATGGTCTCCGGTGATGAGGTGACAAAGGTGTTAAACTCCCAAGCTATACTGTGTGTGAATGATCTGAGAGTCACACATAAAGACAAGGTAGTAACTTGTGAAGGGTTGATGTATACTACTGTAGTCCAAATTACAATCTATAAAGCATGACAATGGGAGGTAAACAGTAAGTGGTATTACATACACTAGGATTTTGACTTGTGATTGATTGATTGATTTTGACTTGTGATTGTGAATGAACCCATTCAAAGTAAGCATACAACAGTTCTGATGTGTCAATGGACTCGTTCCACCGTAAAAAGCGGAAGCGGATTTCGACACCCACCATCGCAGGTTGTTCTGAAACCGTTTCTGGAGTTACAAACAGATAAGATAGGCAATCCTGCAATATTATTTTGTTGAAAGACAATTTGAACTCTGAGAAATTAATCTGATTGAACCCAAATTGGCAATTTAAATTTGTTGAATTTGTATAATATTCAATAAAATAGTACTTAAGAATGATTAATCAAAATAAATGGTAAATAACCACCCACAAACCCCCAAAACCCCACACCATTCCCACCCCATTGGCCAGTATACAGCATCAGTTCTCTATGTTTGACAAGTAGTATGATGCTGTGTATTGTTTAATGTTTATTCATAGAATGTAATGTATTCTCAGTGAATTTTGTAATGTGTTCATTAGCCATTGAAGTCGTTTGCATTCCCCCCCCATTAATTAGTGTGGAAGTACCTGATTGTTCCCTTTAGATGCCACCTTTCCTGCTACTGCCACACCCTTTTATACTTTTTTTCTGGTCTCTTGTGTTTATTAAATGGATCACAACATTTTCTTTGCAACTTTGCTCATTGCTTTTGCTCATGATGAAAATAAATTGCGTGGTCATTCTCACGACTCAAGGCAGTCCTCCATGTAAGCAATTCAGTTTGTCCTTCTCATAGGCTTAATCTGTGTCCAGGAAACAGCCCTTGTGTGTGAGGTTTATTCCCTTAAAAAAAGGTCTCGATTAGTTAGACCATTCCTGTTAAACAAGAAAACCATTAAGCTTCAGCAGTTCTAATGGTTTCAATGCAGTTGTCTCTAAGGTTATTCAATGGTAAATGTCCCAAACACAGTGTTTGCAATGGTATCGGGTTGGGTTTAATGGTAAATGTCACTATGAAAAAAAAATAAGACTTACATATTATTTTATTATTGTTGTCACAACATTTTTGTCACTAGCCCATTTCTCCATCAAATGTGTGGGCTTCATATGAGAATTGCACCAAAGCGATAGCCCTCTCAGAGAGCTGTCTCTTTTTCGACTATTCAAGTAGAGTTGGGTTAAAGCATTAGGTTGCAAAGAGAATTCCAAACTGAATTGCTTTAATTGAGAACTGGCTTTACTTGTGAGGATGACCACGATTTATTTTCATCGTGAGTGAAAGCTATTGGTTCTCTTTCAATTATTCGTTTTGACATCTCACTAGTGGGATTCACCAGATCCTCCTAAGTAGCTCGACAAACCAATCATGGTAACACTTTACTTGACACCTAGTGTCTTGACACCTTATAACCCGGTCATAAAGGTGATATCCTCCAAGATGGCGTAGCAGTAGGACGTGTGTGTCTGTCTTTGTCTTATCCCTCGTAAATAGCCAGTCTTTTTTGGATACATCTTACTCTCACTTTCTATCTACGAACTAAATACACTTTCCTGCAACCCAATGTGGTACGGATCTGCTATTTTTATTACAATTTTTATTTTTCTATTTCTATCTTTATTCCTTATAACCATCAGGAGCTAGCCAGGAGTTAGCCAGCTAACTAGCTACTAGTCTTTGTTAGCCACAGCTAGTGGTCTTTACCTTTTTCTCGGTCACCAGCCAGCCAGCCTTAACTCGGACAACACCTGCCTGTCTGCACAGCGCGATATCAACCCAGAGCATATCGGACTGCTTCTCTCTACCACATCACCAGATCACCAGATTCCTGCCGCTCTGGATCATTACACCGGATCATCGCAGCTAGCTAGCTGCAAACGAGTGGCTACTGTTAGCTAACCACTCTGTCCCGAAACAAGCACCAGCTAGCCTTGAGCTAGGCCCATACCCCAACTAATTCCAGGGCTACAATACCTCCTTTGCCAATTGGCCTGGACCCTTTATTGTTGACACGGAGCCCCGCCGATCCATCACAACTGGACTGCCGACGTGATCGCCCGATGTGGTCTCAACAGGCTATTCTGTTACGATGTTGCCGAAGAACCATCTACTAGCCAGGGCCTGCTAGCTTTCTGAATGCTGTGTCCACTGCTCGGCTAGCGTAGTAGTGACTACCGAACGGCACCCTGACTCACCTATTGCTGTTCATTTGACCCTATGATCACTCGGCTACACAGCTGATGCCCCCTGGACTGTTTCAATAACAAAGTACCTAATTTTGTTTACATGTCGGCCCCAGCCTCGAACTCAGGTCCTATATGAATCCTGACCCGCTCTGCCCATTCATCGCCATTTACCCGTTGTTGTCATAGCTCTCCTGATTAACACCTGTGTTTGCCTTATGCCTCTCTCTAATGTCAACATGCCGTGTCTATTGCTGTCTTGGCTAGTTATTACTGTTTTATTTCACTGTAGAGCCCTCAGTTCCGCTCAAAATGCCATAGATAGCTCTTTTGTCCCACCCCACACACATGTGGAGATCTCACCTGGCTTGACTCCTATTCCCCAGGCATTATCTTTTGTTGACTTCTGTAACCGTAAAAGCCTTGCTTTCATGCATGTTAACATCAGAAGCCTCCTCCCTAAGTTTGTTTTATTCACTGCTTTAGCACACTCGGCCAACCCTGATGTTCTAGCCGTATCTGAATCCTGGTTTAGGAAGGCCAACAAAAATTCTTACATTTTCCTCCTCAACTACAACATTTTCCGCCAAGATAGAACTGCCAAAGGGGGTGGAGTTGCAATTTCCTGCAGAGATAGCCTGCAGAGTTCTGTCATGCTTTCCAGGTCTGTGTCCAAACAGTTCGAGCTTCTACTTTTAAAAATCCACCTTCCCAGAAACAAGTCTCTCACTGTTGCAGCTTGTTATAGACCCCCCTCAGCCCCCAGGTGTGCCCTGGACAACATATGTGAATTAATTGCCCCCCATTTATCTTCAGAGTTTGTACTATTAGGTGACCTAAACTGGGATATGGTTAATACACCAGCCGTTGTACAGTCTACACTAGATGCCCTTAAACTCACAAATTATCATGTAACCTACCAGGTACAACCCCAAATCTGTAAACACAGGCACCCTCATAGATATCACCCTGACCAACATGCCCACTAAATACACCTCTGCTGTCTTCAACCAGGATCTCATCACTGCCTCATTGCCTGCGTCCGTAATGGGTCCGCGGTCAAACGACCACTCATCATCACTGTCAAACGCTCCCTATAACACTTCAGTGACCAGACCTTCTAATTGACCTGGCCTGGGTATCCAGGAAGGATATTGACCTCATTCCGTTAGCAGGGGATGCTTGGTTATTCTTTAAAAGTACTTTCCTCACCGTCTTAAATAAGCATGCCCCATTCAAAAAATGTAGAACTAAGAACAGATATAGCCCTTGGTTCACTCCAGACTTGACTGCCCTTGACCAGCACAAACACATCCTGTGGCATACTGCATTAACATCGAATAGCCCCCGCAACTTTTCAGGGAAGTTAGGAACCAGTATACACAGGCAGTTAGGAAAGCAAAGGCTACCTTTTTCAAACAGAAATTTGCATCCTGTAGCACAAACTCCAAAAAGTTCTGGGATACTGTAAAGTCCATGGAGAATAAGAGCACCTCCTCCAAGCTGCCCACTGCACTGAGGCTAGGAAACACTGTCACCACCAAAATAAATCTACGATAATTGAGAATTTCAATAAGCATTTTTCTACAGCTGGCCATGCTTTCCACCTGGCTACCCCTACCCCGGTCAACAGCTCTGCACCCCCCACAGCAACTTTCCCAAGCCTCCCCATTTCTCCTTCACCTAAATCCAGATAGCTGATGTTCTGAAAGAGCTGCAAAATTTGGACCCCTACAAATCAGCTGTTCTAGACAATCTGAACCCTCTCTTTCTAAAATGATCAGCCGCAATTGTTGCAACCCCTATTACTAGCCTGTTCAACCTCTCTTTCGTATCGTCTGAGATCCCTAAAGATTGGAAAGCTGCCGCGGTCATCCCCCTCTTCAAAGGGGGAGACACTCTAGACCCAAACTCTTACAGACCTATATCTATCCTACCCTGCCTTTCTCAAGTCTTCGAAAGCCAAGTTAACAAACAGATCACTGACCATTTTGAATCCCACCGTACCTTCTCCGCTATGCAATCTGGTTTCGGAGCGGGTCATGGGTGCACCTCAGCCATGCTCAAGGTCCTAACGATATCATAACCGTCATCAATAAAAGACAGTACTGTGCAGCCATCTTCATCAACCTGGCCAAGGCTATCGACTCTGTCAATCACCGCATTCTTATCGGCAGACTCAACAGTCTTAGTTTCTCAAATGACTGCCTCGCCTGGTTCACCAACTACTTCTCTGATAGAGTTCAGTGTGTCAAATCGGAGGGCCTATTGTCCGGACCTCTGGCAGTCTCTATGGGGTGCCACAGGGTTCAATTCTCGGGATGACTCTTTTCTCTGTATACATCAATGATGTCGCTCTTCCTGCTGGTGATTCTCTGATCTACCTCTATGCAGATGACACCATTCTGTATACTTCTGGCCCTTTTTCGGACACTGTGTTAACAAACCTCCAGACAAGCTTCAATGACATACAACACTCCTTCTGTGGCCTCCAACTGCTCTTAAATGCAAGTAAAACTAAATGCCTGCTCTTCAACCGATCGCTGCCCGCACGCGCCCACCCGTCTAGCATCACTACGCTGGATGGTTCTGACATAGGTATTTGTAGTTGTCCACATATTCTAAGTGTCTGGTTAGACTGTAAACTCTCCTTCCAGACTCACATTTAGCATCTCCAATCCAAAATTAAATCTAGAATCGGCTTCTTATTTTGCAACAAAACATCCTTCACACATGCTGCCAAACATACCCTCGTAAAACTGACTATCCTACCGATCCTTGACTTTGACGATGTCATTTACAAAATTGCCTCCAACACTCTACTCAGCAAATTGGATGTAGTGTATCACAGTGCCATCCGTTTTGTCACCAAAGCCCCATATACTACCCACCACTGCGACCTGTATGCTCTCGTTGGCATATTCGTCACCAATCCCACTGGCTCCAGGTCATCTATAAGTTTTTGCTAGGTAAAGCCCCGCCTTATCTCAGCTCACTGGTCACGATAGCAGCACCTACCAGTAGCACGCTCTCCAGCAGGTATATTTCCCTGGTCAACCCCAAAGCCAACTCCTTATTTGGCCTCCTTTCCTTCCAGTTCTCTGCTGCCAATGACTACAACGAATTGGAAAAATCACTGAAGCTGGAGTCTTATATCTCCCTCACTAACTTTAAGCATCAGCTGTCAGAGCAGCTTACGGATCATTGCACCTGTACACAGCCCATCTGTAAATAGCCCACCATCCACCTCATCCTGATATTGTTATATCTTTTTTTGCTCCTTTGCACCACAGTATCTCTACTTACACATTCATCTTCAGTGTTTAATTGCTATATTGTAATTATTTTACCACTATGGCCTATTTATTGCCTTACCTCCCTAATCTTACTACATTTGCACACACTGTATAAAGATTTTTCTATTGTGTTATTGACTGTACGTTTGATTATCCCATGTGTAACTCTGTTGTTTGTGTTTGTTCTCAGCTGGCCTACCTTGTTAAATACAGGTGAAATATAAAAAATATGAAAAAAAAATAACCATATCATAATGTCGTAGCTGACATAACTTGCATTAACCTGTCAAAATTTGGTCATAGCCCTGTCATGACCCATATATTTACACCTGTTTTGACATATATTGCATTGTTTTATGGCTGGTTATGACACCTACATAAGCGTGTCAAAACCCACATTTATTGTTGGCTTGCGAAAGTGTTCACTCGCCAAAGCATTTTTCCTATGTTGTTGCCTTACAACCTGGAATTAAAATAAACATTTTTAGGGGGTTGTATCATTTGATTTACACAACATGCCTACCACTTTGAAGATGCAAAATATGTTTTATTGTTAAACAAACAAGAAATAAGACAAACAAACAGAAAACTTGAGCGTGCATTATTATTCTCACCCCCCCACCCCCCAAAGTCAATACTTTGTAGAGCCACCTTTTGCAGCAATTACAGCTGCAAGTCTCTTGGGGTATGTCTCTATAAGCTTGGCACAACTAGCTCCTGGGATTTTTGCCCATTCTGGGAGTTTTGGTGGGTGGCCCTCTCTTGGCAGGTTTGTTGTGGTGCCATATTCTTTCAATTTTTTAATAATGGATTTTATGGTGATCCGTGGGATGTTCAAAGTTTCTGAGATTTTTTTTATAACTCAACCCTGATCTGTACTTCTCCACAACTATGGCCTGACCTGTTTGGAGAGCTCCTTGGTCTTCATGGTGCCGCTTTCTTGGTGGTGCCCCTTGCTTAGTGGTGTTGCAGACTCTGTGGACTTTCAGAACAGATGTATATTTATATTGAGATCATGTGACAGATCATGTGACACTTAGATTGCACACAGGTGGACTTTATTTAACTAATTATGTGACTTCTGAAGGTAATTGGTTGCACCAGATCTTATTTAGGGGATTCATAGCAAAGGGGGTGAATACATATGCACGCACCACTTATCCGTTATTGATTTTTTTATATGTATTTTTAAATACATATGCATGCATCGTTTTTTCACAATTTTAAATGTTTATTTTTCAAACAAGGTCTTTTTTTCATTTCACTTCACCATTTTTGACTATTTTGAGTATTTCCATTACACGAAATCCAAATAACAATCCATTCAAATTACAGGTTGTAATGCAACAAAATAGGAAAAACACCAAGGGGATGAATTCTTTTGCAAAGCACTGTACATGGACTAAGAAAATACACTTTATGACACTGTCATGAAGCATTATGACTATACTGTGTCACTTTACTTGGACTAAGAAAACACACTTTATGACACTAAAGAAGCATTATAACCTGTTATGGCTAGGGGGCAGTATTTTCACGGCCGGATAAAAAACGTACCCGATTTAATCTGATTATTACTCCTGCCCAGAAACGAGAATATGCATATAATTATTAGCTTTGGATAGAAAACACTCCAAAGTTTCTAAAACTGTTTGAATGGTGTCTGTGAGTATAACAGAACTCATTTGGCAGGCCAAAACCTGAGAAGATTCCAAACAGGAAGCGCCCTCTCTGACAATATCTTGTCCTTGATTATCTCTATCCAATACAGGGGATCTCTGCTGTTACGTGACACTTCCTACGGCTCCCATGGGCTCTCAGAAGGCGGCAAAAAGCTGAATGACGTAATTCCAAGCCCTGACTGAAAAGCATTAGCGTATTTGCTAAGTGGTCTATCAGCGGACAATGGGACTCAGGCTCGTGCATGAGACGACCCCATGTTTTAATTCTTTCATCTTTGAACGGATACAACGACTCCTGGTCGGAATATTATCGCTTTTTTACGAGAAAAATAGCATAAAAATTGATTTTAAACAGCGGTTGACATGCTTCGAAGTACGGTAAAGGAATATTTAGACATTTTTTGTCACGAAATGCGCCATGCTCATAATCCTTCTTTACCATTCGGATAGTGTCTTGAACGCACGAACAAAACGCCGCTATTTGGATATAACAATGGATTATTTGGGACCAAACCAATATTTGTTTTTGAAGTAGAAGTCCTGGGAGTGCATTCTGACGAAGACAGCAAAGGTAATAACATTTTTCTTATAGTAAATCTGACTTTGGTCAGGGCTAAACTTGGTCGGTGTCTAAATGGCTAGCCGTGATGGCTGGGCTATCTACTGAGAATATTGCAAAATGTGCTTTCACCGAAAATCTATTTTAAAATCGGACATGGCGAGTGCATAGAGGAGTTCTGTATCTATAATTCTTAAAATAATTGTTATGTTTTTTGTGAACGTTTATCGTGAGTAATTTAGTAAATTCACCGGAAGTTTGCGGGGGGTATGCTAGTTCTGAACGTCACATGCTAATGTAAAAAGCTGGTTTTTGATATAAATATGAACTTGATTGAACAAAACATGCATGTATTGTATAACATAATGTCCTAGGGGTGTCATCTGATGAAGATCATCAAAGGTTAGTGCTGCATTTAGCTGTGGTTTGGATTTATGTGACATTATATGCTAGCTTGAAAAATGGGTGTCTGATTATTTCTGGCTGGGTACTCTGCTGACATAATCTAATGTTTTGCTTTTGTTGTAAAGCCTTTTTGAAATCGGACAGTGTGGTTAGATAAAGGAGAGTCTTGTCTTTAAAATGGTGTAAAATAGTCGTATTTTTGAAGAATTTGTAACCATGTAAGCCAGATAGGCCTATCACGTACATGCCCTAACAGGGGAGACACCGGAGTGGAGTGCTGCTGTCTTATCGACTCTTAACCAACCATGCTCTTTTGTTTAATTTTTTGCATTATTCATAACTTGTTTTGTACATAATGTTGCTGCTACCATCTCTTATGACCGAAAAGAGCTTCTGGATATCAGAACTTGGATTACTCTCCTCAAATTGGACAAGAAGTTCTTCTTCAATGAGTTGGACACAAGGTATATACTACAGACACCCGACCATGCCCAGATCCCCATGATTCGCTGGAAAAAGAAACATCGGTTTCGCGGAAAGATGTCAGGATGCCTTGTGTGGATCAGGCGATGAGTGCCTAATCTGCCCTTGCCTTCTGTTCTGCTAGCTTACGTTCAATCACTGGAAAATAAATGGGACAAACTGAAAGCACATATATCCTACCAACAGGACATTAAAAACTGTAATATCTTATATTTCACCGAGTCGTGGCTGAACAACGACATTAAGAACATACAGCTGGCAGGTTATGCACTCTATCAGCAGAACAGAACGGCAGCCTATGGTAAGACACGGGGCAGGGGCCTAAGCGTATTTGTAAACAATAGCTGGTGCACGATATCTAAGGAAGTCTCAAGGTTATCCATAAGTGAATCGAGGACATCGTCCCCACAGTGACTGTACGTACTTACCCCCACCAGAAGCCATGGATTACAGACAACATTTGCAATGAGCTAAAGGGTACTCTAACCCGGAAGCTTATGAGAAATCCCGCTATGTCCTCTGATGAATCAGGCAAAGTGTCAATATAGGACTAAGATCGAATCGTACAACACCGGCTCTGACGCTTGTTGGATGTGGCAGGGCTTGCAAACAATTACAGATTACAAAGAGAAGCACAGCCAAGAGCTCCCCAATGACACAAGCCTACCAGACAAGCTAAATAACTTCTATTCTCACTTCGAGGTAATTAAAGCTGAAACATGCATGAGAGCATCAGCTGTTCCGGACGAATGTGTGATAACGCTCTCCGCAGACGTTGTGAGTAAGACCTTTAAACAAGTCAAGATTCACAAGGCCGCTGGGCCAGACGGATTACCAGGACGTGTACTCCGAGCATGCGCTGACCAGCTGGTAAGTGTCTTCACTGACATTTTCAACCTCTCCCTGTCTGAGCCTGTAATACCAAAATGTTTCAAGCAGACCACCATAGTCCCTGTTCCCAAGAACACTAGGGTAACCTGCCTAAATGACTACTGACCCGTAGGACTCACGTCTGTAGCCATGAAATGCTTTTAAAGACTGGTCATGGCTCACATCAACCCCATTATCCCAGAAACCCTAGACCCACTCCAATTTGCATTCCGCACCAACAGATCCACAGATGATGCAATCACTATTGAACTCCACACTGCCCATTCCCACCTGGACAAAATGAACACCTATGTGAGAATGCTGTTCATTGACTACAGAGCAGTATTCAACACCATAGTGCTCTCAAAGCTCATAAATAAGCTAAGATCCCTGGGACTAAACACCTCCCTCTGCAACTGGATGCTGGATTTCCTGACGGGCTGCCCCCTGGTGGTAAGGGTTGGTAACAACACATCCGCCACACTGATCCTCAACATGGGGGCCCCTCAGGGGTGCGTGCTCAGTCCCCTCCTGTACTCCCTGTTCACTCATGTCTGCACAACCAGGCACGACTCCAACACCATCATTAAGTTTGCTGATGACACAACAGTGTCACCGATAACGATGAGACAGCATATAGAGAGGAGGTCAGAGACCTGACCGTGTGGTGCAAGGACAACAACCTCTCCCTCAAGGTGATCAAGACAAAGGAGATGACTGTGGACTACAGGAAAAGGAGGACCGAGCACGCCCCCATTCTCATCGATGGGGCTGTAGTGGAGAAGGTTGAGAGATTCAAGTTCCTTGGCATCCACATTACCAACAAGCTAACATGGCCAAGCACACCAAGACAGTCGTGAAGAGGGCACGAAAAAATATTCCCTGTCAGGAGACTGAAAAGATTTGGCATGGGTCCTCAGATCCTCAAAAGATTTTACAGGTTGCATCACCTTGCCTGGTATGGCAACTGCTCGGCCTCCGACCGCAAGGCACTACAGAGGGTAGTGCGTACGGCCCAGTACATCACCGGGGCCAAGCTTCCTGCCATCATTGACCTCTATACCAGGCGGTGTCCGAGGAAGGCCCTAAAAATTGTCAAAGACTCCAGCCACCCTAGTCATAGACTGTTCTCTCCGCTACCGCAGGTCAAGCAGTACCGGAGCGCCAAGTCTAGGTCCAAGAGGCTCCTAAATAGCTTCTACCCACATAAGACTCGTGAACAGCTAATAAAAATGCTACTCTCTGTTTTTATCTATGCATAGCCTCTTTAATAACTCTACCTACATGTACATATTACCTCAATTACCTCGACACCAGTGCTTCCGCACATTGACACATTGACTCTGTACCGGTACCCCCTGTATATTGCCCCGCTATTGTTATTTACTGCTGCTCTTTAATTATGTGTTATTCTTACTTTTTTAAACGTATTTTCTTAAAACTGCATTGTTGGTTAACGGCTTGTAAGTAAGCATTTCACTGTAAGGTCTACACCTGTTGTATTCAGCGCATGTGACAAATAACATTTTCTAACAGTCATCAGTCAAAAGAGGGTGTCTTGTCCTGCTCCTGAAATCTGCTCCTGCATTCGTCCCAGTCATCAGCAACAGAGCACTGGGGTAGGTGCATGTCTGACATCAATGTGTGCACAAATACAAGTACAATTTAATAAGGTCAATTTCAGAAAATGTTATATAACATAAAAATACTGTTGACAACTAGGCTATTGTGTAATGGAATGTTTTACCTTGTGTGGTAGTTTTTCAGGGTTTTTACACTCTTTCATATCCAGCCAAAAACAAATGCAATATATGTCACAACGGGTCTAAATATATTGGTCATGACAGTGTTATGACCATATTATGACAAGTTATGTCAGCTGTTATAACATGGTTATGACCGTGGATAATAAGTGTTGCCCTAATCATACACATCTGCCAGGGACAGACAGGTCGAGTGATGACTGAGGGAGGCCCTCCCCTCATACTAAAGAGCCACTCACATGCCCTCTGATCTTTCTCACCTCTCTTACTCACAGAAGAGATCCATCTACGTAGTTCTCCTCAGCACGGCTTGACCTGTTTTCCTGTTTAACTTTTCACAGGTGTGCCATCAGGGTTAAGCAGCAGTTTGAAGGGTTATCAGCCTTCATATTTTGAGTTGGGTGACATTACCGAAAGGAAAGTTTTCACTTCGGGAAAGAATTAGCTTTACACAGCTAGCTGCAGAGACTTGGCTAGCTTAGCAAGGCTATCTGTCCTACCCTCATTTAATTCAAAGCACTACCCGCATTGACTATACCGACCATCCTAGTGTCACTGCTTTTCAGTCGAGAGCAACGCTTTTGTTTGTCACAAGACCAACATAACGCTCGCTTCCTTTGCCAAAATTTGTGCTAATTAGCTAAGCTACTATCCCATGTGGTGACCAATGCTAGCTATGTTCACATTGTTAAAGGATTAGCTTCTCAGGCAAGCACTGTGCTAAGCAGCTAGGCTACTAGCCCAAGTGGTGAACGCTAGTTACGTTTCACTTTGTTCTCGGAAGAGCTGTTTTTTAGAGCCATTGAACCTGGGTAGCTCAGCCCAAGGGGAAGTGAGCAAGGCCCCGGCCCCCGTCTCAGCAACTGCACACCTGTGGCACCTACTCCACATTTTCAAGGAATATTGTTATCATGTTACTGAATGTATCCAAAGTATTTTCAGATTGTTATCAACAAATGCGGCAAAAAGTACAGTAAATGTAAAATGCACATCTTTGGTAATTCTGCTTTAAACAGTCAGTGCATTTGGTCATTTTTACATGAACAGGGTGAAGATGTAAATTCAGAACAAGGACAGCAATCATTTTTGCGAGCCACACTGGTCAGAATGGTAAAGTTCCAAACCATTCGCTTTTGAGACGGGTGAAATACAAAACTGTTATATTAACTGCCTATGTATGTCATAGCTAAATTCTAAAGATAAATATTTACATTATTACCAGCTCAAAAAATTTTAATCTGCAATATGACAAGTTGATCAGTGGGTGGTAAGGATTTCAGATAAAAACTGGGAGGGGGGGATAAAAACATATCCCCTAATCTGATAGTGGTAGATGCTCAGTCTGCCCTATGGCTCAGATCACACACTACATCATTTGCATGCATGCGCCCACACACACACACACACACACACACACACACACACACACACACAGCTCAGTTATGTCAGCTCAGTCAGATCCAGCTCAGCTGCTGAGCTCCATCAGCATCAGATAATCATTTAGAATGGAAAATGAATGTGGTCATGCAACAATTGTTACTGCATCGAATCGTTCCACTAATAAAAGCGAATAACACCAAATCGTTTCAAACTAAAGTATTGTTCCTGCATCGTATCGGAGCCCATGTATCTAGATGCGTATTAAATTGTGCTTGTAAGGAGAGATCTCTAGTACTAGGGCCCCTTCTACACACTCATTGTGTAGAAATTTGTGGTACGTTTTTGAAAAGTGGTGTGACCAAAAACAGATTATTCCTTATCAATTCCTTACTAATGGTGTGTATCTGAGGTTCTATGCTTTCTGCAGGACCTTTTGGACATAGGGAAGGTCCTTCAGCTGAGTAGTGAATTTCAAGCACAGATTCAACCACAAAGACCAGGGGGCTTTTCTGTTCTAAGATTTACATTTACATTTACATTTAAGTCATTTAGCAGACGCTCTTATCCAGAGCGACTTACAAATTGGTGCATTCACCTTATGATATCCAGTGGAACAACCACTTTACAATAGTGCGTCTAAATCTTTTAAGGGGGGGGGGGTTAGAAGGATTACTTTATCCTATCCTAGGTATTCCTTAAAGAGGTGGGGTTTCAGGTGTCTCCGGAAGGTGGTGATTGACTCCGCTGTCCTGGCGTCGTGAGGGAGCTTGTTCCACCATTGGGGTGCCAGAGCAGAATAATAGCCAGTGTGTAGAACAACACCCATACATGCAAAGGATGATATTGCATTTTTCTAATCATGTACCTATTCAGGATACATCACCATGAAAAGAATGACATTCATATCCATAATTATGCATTTATATATAGTACAAATCAGGGACCCATGATGTAATTCCATAGTTCTGTAATTCTTACTGTAGTTCAATACCCAAAATAGATGTTTTCATACTCAAGGTGTCATGTCATAGCTGACACCCCATTCTGTAGTTTTGGGAAAACGTGGCCGCATAAAGGGAGGATTGACACATATCAGAATAAAAAGAAACGCATGGCTTTTCTCTGCAACTTCACTATTACCATTACACTTCATTATTATTCCAGTTATTACCTCTAAATGTTAGTCTGGTATACAAATTAAGAAATGTCAGATTGGAGAGGATTGTCACATTTTGATATTGACAACGTAACACATACGCTATCAGACTCAAAAGACATGTCATTTCACTATTGCATTACACTTTACTGCTTTTCTTTCCCTTTTCATAAATTTTTTGTATTGTTTTTGATGCGAAAATTTTGGTTAAATGTACAGTACCAGTCAAAAGTTTGGAACCATTTCCCGGTTTGAACGCTAGGTTTTGTAGACCTAAGACAACAGTAACATACAGTACCAGTCTGTACCAGTCATTCCATATCAAAATACGTTCTTTGGCTCAAGTTAACTTCTCTCAATAAGATATAAGATCCCTTCCAATGTGTTCTTCAACTCATAAAACATTTGAGAATAAGGCTCAGTGCCATTATGCTCGCAAGGTGAGGTATTGAAGGGTATTTATAAACTGGGGTGTCAGTCATTTTGAAAAAAAAAACATCACTTACTAGACAAAATGTATTTCCCCTTTATTAGTATAAAAGAAGATAATTCCCCACATTTTTTGGAGCCCAGTATTTGAATTATTTATTTTATACAGTCATTTTTGCTCATCTTTAACAAGGGTGTCAATAATTTCGGACCATACCGTATATTTTGAATATCATCATGGTAAATATCATGACGCACAGTACCATAAGGATCATCATAAATTCATGCTATGATTAGGTTGATATTGTAACTATACAATACAAGAGCATTATGCATGTTCTATAGGCCTACATAGAGCATGGGAAGCATCTAACAGACAAGATTAAAAGAAAAGTGCTAACACGTTCCTTTCATGTAGTAAGACACAGCACATTTCCTTTGAGGAATGACAAATTCTCTCACAAACAATACAAATAAGATAAAAGCAAGGTAATGTGGTGACTGTGTTGGCGGTGAGGGAATCAAGGTAATGTGGTGAATGTGTGGGCGGTCCAGGTTTCATGTAATTATTGGAAGGACACATGGATGACTGAAGGAAATGTGAAACTTGTTGCCAAATGGATATCAAATTTAAGATAAGCTTTCAATAAAGGAAAGTAATGGGACAACCTATAGTGTTCTTATAGGCCATTTGATAACCATGATAAAATCAAGATTAAACTAAATTAATTTTTATCAAATCCATCAGCTAATTCCTTGACCGATATAATTGCTTCCCTTACTGAATGTATTTTACTGAACCACGTAAACTCTTCTGAACGCCCAAGATCAAACATTAACATGTCACTAGCATGTCTCAAAAAAACATTTGTTTACATCCCTGGTAGAGAGCGTTTATCCTTTGCCAAGATAATCCATCTACCTGACAGGTGTGTCATATCAAGACGCTGGTTAAGCAGCATGGAGGATAATTTATGTCTGTAATAAAGCCCTTTTGTGGGGAAAAACTCATTTGATTGGCTGGGTCTGGCTCACCCATGGCTGCACCCCTGCTCAGTCATGTGAAATCAATAGATTAGGGCCTAATTAATTTATTTCATTTGACTGATTTCCTTATATGAGTTCTAACTCTGTATAATCTTCGAAATTGTTACATGTTGAATTTATATTTTGTTCAGTACATAGAATTTACACTGAAGGGGCTAGATCTACTGTAAATTGCAATATAGAAACACCAAATGTTGTCAATAAGCAAGATTCAATTAATTATTGATAAGGCCTAAAAAGTGAGAAAATAATTATAATAAAATTCTAAACAAAACTAAACAACAATTTGTTTTAAATACTTACAGGCACCATAATTGCTTTCCATGGGCATATAATATTAAAATGAGAAGTATTGACATGTTGAATGCACAAGCTGTCTGTCTAAACTACAGGCACATAGCTCGGACACCCATGCATACCTAACAAACATGCCACAAGAGGTTTCTTCACAGTCCCCAAGTCCAGAACAGACTACTGGAGGCACACAGTACTACATAGAGCCATGACTACATTGAACTCTATTCCACATCAAGTAACTGACGCAAGCAGTAAAATTAGATTTTTTTTTTTTAAGATAAAAAAACACCTTATGGAAGAGCAGGGACTGTGAAGCAACACAAACATTGGCACAGACACATGCATATACACACACACACACACACACACACACACACACACACACACACACACACACACACACACACACGATAACGTACACACTATACTGTACATACACATGTATTTAGTACTGTACTTTTGCGGTAGTGGTGGAGTAGGGGCACACAGTGTGTTGTGAAATCTGTGAATGTATTGTAATTTTTTTTTAATTGTATAAACTGCCTTCATTTTGCTGGACCCCAGGAAGAGTAGCTGCTGCTTTGGCGGCAGCTAATGGCGATCCATAATAAATACAAATACAAAATAAAAACTATGGAGAGTATGGAGAGTTTTACACACATCAAAATGTTTCACAGTAGCTGGACAAATATCCAATATAAAGAGAAATGGAGAATGTTCACTTACTGTTATACTGCTCCCAAATATAATATTTTATATGCTGTACATATTGGAACCATCATTTTCACACATCTCCAGAAGTTGCATTGGATGCACGCCACGGACGTTCTCGCCATAAAATCAGGAGAGTGAATCATTCTAATGTATATATATATATAATTTTTTTTAACCTCTTTTTCATGATATCCAATTGGTAGTTACAGTCTTGTCCCATCGCTGCAACTCCCGTACGGGAGAGGCGAAGGTCGAGAGCCATGCGTCCTCTGAAACATGACCCTGCCAAGCCGCACTGCTTCTTGACACACTGCTCGCTTAACCCAGAAGTCAGCCGCACCAATGTGTCGGAGGAAACACCGTACAACTGGCGACTGAAGTCACTGTGCATGCGTCAGTCCCACCACAAGGAATCACTAGAGTGCGATGGGACAAGAACATCATGGCTGGCCAAACCCTCCTCTAACCCGGACGACGCTGGGCCAATTATGCGCCGCCTCATGGGTCTCCCGGTCGTGGCTGGCTGCGACACAGCCTGGGATCGACCCCGGGTCTGTAGTGACACCTCAAGCACTGCGATGCAGTGCCTTAGACCGCTGCACCACTCGGGAGTTAAACGTGATTCATTTCCAAGCGGTCTCACGTGCCAAGCACTTCATCTATGGTCTTGACTAGCCTACTTGATTGCATTGGGCAGGACAAAAAGAAAACAGCTTTCAGTGGACGGGAGGCTATGAGCATATGGGCAGTGTGCGTCAAGGCTGCATAAGCTGCATTTTCCCCTATCAAAGTTCATGCCATAATGAACTGCATTAATGCTAAAACCAGCTTTGGATCATGTTTTTAAAACTTCTTAGGGATAGCCCCCTTTTTTTCAATTTTTTGCCTAAAATGACATTCCCAAATCTAACTGCCTGTAAATCAGGCCCTGAAGCAAGGATATGCATATTCTTGGTACCATTTGAAAGGGAACACTTTGAAGTTTGTGGAAATGTGAATTGAATGTAGGAGAATATAACACAATATATCTGGTAGAAGAAAATACAAAGAAAAAAAACTGTTTTTTTTCTACCACCATCTTTTAAATGCAACAGAAAGGTCCCAGTTCTAGCCATCACTCTGGATGTAATTCCGATGGTGTCCACAAGAGCAGCAGTGTATGTGCAAAGTCTCAGATGGATAACATGAAGTATGAATGAACTACATGACATTTATTTTGAAGTCACCCAGGTAAATTTGGGCAAATCATGAAGGAGACATTCGCATTCATATTACATATTTCTGCAAGAATATCGTCAAATCTGTATACTTGGACTTTGATTTAGCTTTTCCAATATTAGTAGCCATATTTTTAAGTTCAACATTTGCAAAACAACCAGTTTTCACAACTTTATAACTCTGAATATTCTTATAATTTTTGTCCAAAAGAAAAAGGAATGCTGTCGCACAAGGTTAGCAGCTACAGTTGAAGTCGGAAGTTTACATACACTTAGGTTGTTATGGATAGGGGGCAGTATTTTCACGGCCGGATAAAAAACGTACCCGATTTAATCTGGTTATTACTCCTGCCCAGAAACTAGAATATGCATATAATTAGTAGCTTTGGATAGAAAATACTCCAAAGTTTCTAAAACTGTTTGAATGGTGTCTGTGAGTATAACAGAACTCAAATGGCAGGCCAAAACCTGAGAAGATTCTGTACAGGAAGTACCCTGTCTGACCATTTCTTGGCCTTCTTTGTCATCTCTATCCAAAACAAAGGATCTCTGCTGTAACGTGACACGTTCTAAGGCTCCCATAGGCTCTCAGAAGGCGCCAGAACGTTGAATGATGACTCTGCAGTTACTGGCTGAAAAACAGTACCGCATTTGGTAAGTGGTCGATCTGAGAACAATGAGACGGGTGCGCGTGTGCACGTGAAGAGTCCATTTTACTTTTTCAGACTTTGAACGAAAACAATTACTCCCGGTCGGAATATTATCGCTATTTTACGAGAAAAATCGCATAAAAATTGATTTTAAACAGCGTTTGACATGCTTCGAAGTACGGTAATGGAATATTTTGAATTTTTTTGTCACAATACGCGTCCGCGCGTCACCCTTCGTTACCCTTCGGATAGTGCCTTGAACGCACGAACAAAACGCCGCTATTTGGATATAACTATGGATTATTTGGAACCAAACCAACATTTGTTGTTGAAGTAGAAGTCCTGGGAGTGCATTCTGACGAAGAACAGCAAAGGTAATCCAATTTTTCTTATAGTAAATCTGAGTTTGGTGAGTACCAAACTTGGTGGGTGTCAAATTAGCTAGCCCGTGATGGCGAGCTATCTACTCAGAATATTGCAAAATGTGCTTTCACCGAAAAGCTATTTTAAAATCGGACACCGCGATTGCATAAAGGAGTTCTGTATCTATAATTCATAAAATAATTGTTATGCTTTTTGTGAACGTTTATCGTGAGTAATTTAGTAAATTCACCGGAAGTGTTCGGTGGGAATGCTAGTTCTGAACGTCACATGCTAATGTAAAAAGCTGGTTTTTGATATAAATATGTACTTGATTGAACAAAACATGCATGTATTGCATAACATAATGTCCTAGGAGTGTCATCTCATGAAGATCATCAACGGTTAGTGCTGCATTTAGCTGTGGTTTTGATTTTATGACATTATATGCTAGCTTGAAAAATGGGTGTCTGATTATTTCTGGCTGGGTACTCTGCTGACATAATCTAATGTTTTGCTTTCGTTGTAAAGCCTTTTCGAAATCGGACAGTGTGGTTAGATAAAGGAGAGTCTTGTCTTTAAAATGGTGTAAAATAGTCATATGTTTGAAAAATTGAAGTTTTCCGATTTTTGAGGATTTTTGAGGATTTTCGCGCCACGCCTTATCATTGGATATTGGAGTGGTGTTCCGCTAGCGGAACGTCTAAATGTAAGAGGTTAATGACTTGACGTCCTCTCCATTTTACAGCAGGTTTGCAAGTCACAAAAATAGATACAATTACATTTAAGCGCCCTTCTCCAAATCCCCCCCCCCCTCCCTGCCCCCCCCCCCCCCCCCACCACCACCACCACCTCCTTGCCAACTCTTACCCACCCACAATGTTGTTCTATGACAGTACAATAAAGTGTCATACATTGAGATGTGTCGGTCGCATCTTCCCATGGATGATGTGTTCTAGTCCCTCTTAATGAATCCCATTCACAATGGAGCAGCTTGGAATCACATATTAGGTATGTTTATGCTTGTCAGAGATTAACAATTGCTAAATTAATCCAGTGCATTGAACCGCCCACAGAGTCCCCCAGTCTATTGCCAGGAGTGAGGGTGTGATCTTCGTCCTCGCTGAATGAGATTAGGGCTAGTGCTATGACAGATGAGCCACCTCTGGCGCCAGCGTGGAGAGATACAACGTCTTATCAACCCCAATGAAAGGGAATAACACAATCATCTGTGGATCGAAAATGTACAGTATATCTGTAGTGCCAAGCAGAGGCGGTATTGTCCTTAAAAGATGTACAGAGACACTCTGCTCACCGGATAATGAAAGGGATTGGTGACTGAGATGATATGGTTTATCACGAGCAAATAATAGTCTCTTCGTGAAGTCTTTATTATCAAAATGCAGATGTGTAGACCAAACTAAGGAATTACTATAAGAGCCACACAATTCACTGCTTGGGAACTAAGTTCCTTATCTCTTTAAGCCACTCACTCTGTTGGCTCAACCAATAGCAGGACAGTAGGCTTTGTCCTGTGTTGTTGGGAGATGCATATTGGACGTGAGTTGACGTTAGGCAGGTTGTGTGAATCCCGTCCAGCTGCTCACTCTACCCACACTGCACCTGAGAGATTCAGCGACTCCCCACGCCAGCTGAAGAAGGTGACTCAACTTGCAACATCTCCAGGGACCAGATATACTTTTTCCCTTTAGTTCTCTAACTGAGCATGAAGAAACTTATTGTAGAAAATAAGATTTGTTGGTCTATTTGGTGCTTTCCGACTTAGTAGCCTGAGAGTAAATAAATATAGTTTGTCTCTATTCTGGGTAGCTCCTCACCCCAGCTTTAGAAGCTTACCACCTAATGCGCAACATTAATTATACAGATTCTCATTCTATTAAGTCGATTACAGCTTGGAGAAGAGTAGAAAAATGTGCTGCCGTTTGGGTCGGCAGAATACTCAAGCTGTTTCTCATTTGCAGTTACTTATCAAGATTAATATTCTATGCAAATGAGATAAGCTCCTACACACCAACTCTGAAAGCATACCTCCAGAAATAATCACAACACTGCCTTATGATTTATCTTAAAAGGTCCAATGCAGCCATTTTTATCTCAATTTCTGGGCAACAATGAAGTACCTTATTGTGATTGTTGTGATTGTCAATTAAAATTGTCAAAAAAGAAAAAAAAAGCTTCTTAGCTTAATGTAATTGCTCAAGCATGAATATTGCTCGCACTGTCTGGGAGTGGTCTGAGAGAGGGGCCTAATTGGAGGAGCTTAATTGGAGTGATGTGTAACCTGAAAACTAGCTGTTATTGCCAGAGAGGAGGGCAAACTCTTTTTGTTATTGGTCTATTAACTTATACCACCTGGTGACAAAAAGCCCCACCATCCCAAACAGCTCTTACACTAAAAGTGGATCGTCATAATTTTCAAAATGTCAGTATTTTTCCAAAATCACTTTGACTGCACTGCTCCTTTAAGGAGAACACACCGTACCAAAGATGCAACATGACAAGTGAAAAACACTACATTGTCAGTGACTCTAAAATGAGTAGGCCTATTTTATAACGTGACTCTGGGATGTGATACAGGAGTTTGTTGTTGCCATGTTCCAAATATGTTTATTACACAATGTCTGACTTTAAAGACCATCTCATGTTTGTTTATGAAATACCTTCACTATCCCATGTGACCTAGAAGAGTTGGACCACTTATTATTGGACACCTTAATTGTGTTTTTCTGTGGGCCTCAGGCCAATAACATTGATGATGAGGCACATGCACATGAGCTAAGATACAGTGAGGGAAAAAAGTATTTGATTCCCTACTGATTTTGTACGTTTGCCCACTGACAAAAAAATTATCGGTCTATAATTTTAATGGTAGGTTTATTTATTAACAGTGAGAGACAGAATAACAACAAATACTTATTTCCCTCATTAAAATGCAAATCAATTTATAACATTTTTGACATGCGCTTTTCTGGATTTTTTTGTTGTTATTCTGTCTCTCACTGTTCAAATAAACCTACCATTAAAATTATAGACTGATCATTTCTTTGCCAGTGGGCAAACGTACAAAATCAGCAGGGGATCAAATACTTTTTTCCCTCACTGAACACACAACACATACTGAGACACTCACACATACATGCACTCGTACTCAAGAGGATATATTGCACAGACGTGCTCAGTTTTCCCGTATATCCAAGAAGCACATAATTACTTGATTGCAGGTAGGCCTAGATAATAGTCCAATTTCACAAATAGCAGTATAGTTATGAAATTGTTTATTTGGATGCTTGCAGGTCTTTCGGGACTAGGGTATGGATACACCCAGATAAAGCACTATTGCAAAAGGTACATTCACTTAGAAGTTTAAAACATCATTAACTTAGTGTAATCCTTAAGGGAAGCAATGAATGTGGAATCTGAAGAGGTTCTATGTCGAAGATTGACTAGTGTCATGCATTCCCACTCCAACCTGGCATTGCTCATCCAAACCTGTTCAGAATGGCAGTGCTACAAAGTTCACATGTCAAGCATTCATCTAGTGTGCCTGTCATTCCTACTGGTCCCGTTGCCAAAATGTAACACATCCACAACAGCATTTTGTTTTGACGCTGCTTCTTTCCAGGTGCCCTCTGCCCAAACCGTCATATAAATGTAAATTGTGGTGAATTGTGTTCAGTCGCCCTGAAGGTTCCCACAGGAGAAGCCAGCTGAGATATAATCACTTCCTATTCATAACGTACAGGCACATATTAGACGGTGTCTGTTAAGCACTCGCTCATAGATAATATTGCCATTGCTCTTTGGGGTTGAAGGAAATGCTGCAATGTGTGATTATTATGCCTACAGAACTATGTAATAGAATTACTCGTATTCATGATTTTCACCGACAAACAATCAGTATGAATGGAAGAGCTAAATTATGTTGCATGATTTAACAAGTAGCTTCTCAATATGCACAATTATTGCTGTGTGTATAGTGTGATCAGTATTATTGTTTGAACAAGATTTTGACTGATTTTGACTAATTACAATTATAATACTAATATGTTGTGGAGCCTTGTTACAGTCTATCACAGCTAATTGTTTCATTAAACACAAATATTTCCATTTTGAATTACCCAGGTATCTATTGTGTACCAATGAAACAAACAAAACATTTTCTCATCAACAACAACAAAAACGTGTTGGAATGTAATTGGCATTTTATTCTCACAAACAAAATACATTGCTACAAAACAAGGATAACATCTTAAACAAACACTCCAGTGGTAGTTTTAGCAGAAGGTGACAATGTAATGATCCAACTGAGCAGCACATTCATCTATTTCAAACTGCATACAGACAGTGTGCCCACAGGGCTGAATAGGTTTGGAACGCTAGCCGGTGAATGATTGCTAAGTGGAACTTTATTGGGACAAGGAGGTAGATGGGGTATGTATGAGGGATATATCCTCTAGGACCCTCAAACGTATCTCCTTACCTCATAGGGTAAGAGTTGAATACCATTGCTTTAGGATATAATCCAACTGCCCTCTGGTTGCAACATTACAGCTCTGTCACTCGGCAGCAGTGGCGGAACGGGAGACCGGTCGCCCCCAGGTGAATGTGAGGAGAGAGTAGATCTGCCTGCTCCAGACAACAGGCTTCTGGATTACCTCAACAGGTCAGATGTATTTGGATGGGAGTATAGACAGGAGAGGTGCTGTAACAGAGAAACTCGGCTAGGACCAGGACAGTGGCAGGATAGTGTGGGGGTGGGTGAAAGATGTGCTTCTACATTTATTTCTTACAAATGACTGAAATATGGAGGAATTTATGGTAGGCAGCTATTGCCTAAGTCTCTTGTTATATGTATCATTGACATGTATTGTAATGAAGCCAATGGGGAACATCTGAAAGTGCAACGGACCATAGCCTGTATAGTCTTATGAGTGCTTTCATGTATGGCAGCCATACCTCCCAACCTTTTCTTTTTTAACCGTGGCACACCTTGATGGGATAAGGCATTCTGTGGCACACCTAAAATGTCCCAATTCATACATTTTGTGTTAATGACCCACATGTCATCAGATCCTACTGAAAATCATCTATTTTCTGTGACATTTTTTAAAATAGATTATTTGAACTATTTTTATAGTTCCTTTTACTCATCATGATTCATTTGTGTGTGCCCCTTTAAGAGCATCCTGTGAATCGAGCTGAGCTTAGGTAAAATTCTCACGTCCTGACCATAGTGTCAGGAATTCCGCTTCCTGAGTCTGTTTCTGCCTGAGATGACTGTTTTGGTTTAAGTGTTGTCTAAGGTTCCTGTACGCACCCTGTCTGGTTGCCAGGCAACGAGGTTAGGCGGGAGATCTATTTATTACCCGCACCTGCATCTCATCAACCTTCTGCACACCTGGTCCTGATCTTCACCTCTTCTTAAACCCTGAGCTGACATCCATTCCCTGCCGGATCGTTAGCAACAAACAGTATGTTGTGCCAGCGTATCAGCCTCATGTTTCCTGAGATAGTTTTGTTGTTTTGTGCTTGTTACTGGTTACTCACTCCCGTTTACTCTGTCTACAGTCATTCTCCCGGAACATTCAACTCCCTTGCCTGGCCGTCGGTGGATACAGTGACTTCATTGGATCAACTCACCTCCGCTGCCGCTCCGTCTCCTGGATCACTCAAATTACACATCAAGACTAACAATAAATACTCACCTTCATTTTACTCACCTTGTCCTGGTCTGCTTCTGGGTTCTGTCTTAGAGAATCGAGACAGAACGATCCGGCCAAAAATGAACCCAGCGGAACTGGACTCCGTTCGCCATGCCATTACCCATCAGGGTCAGATGTTGGGACAACACAACACGGCGCTACAGGAGATCGCGTTCTCGCTTCAGAATTTTTCTAATATTCTGATGAATATCCAGGCTCAGTTCAGTTTGCCGGCGGATCATCCACCACCTGCTTCACCCCTCTCACCTGTCGCTTCTGGAGGGGTTTCCTTCCGTGAGCCCAAGGTTCCGACACCAGATAAGTACGAAGGGGATTTGGGAAAGTGCCGTTCGTTTCTTATGCAGTGTGGATTAGTTTTTGATCTACAGCCCTACTCTTACGCCACAGACAAGGCTAGGATGCCCTTTGTTATTGAACTGCTGCGTGGAAGAGCTCTGGAGTGGGCATCAGCCATATGGGAACAACAGGACACCTGCATGGGGTCATACCAGGAGTTCACGGCAGAGATGAGGAAACTTTTTGACCACCCTGTCCGAGGTAAGGACGCAGCTAAGCGGTTGTTCTCACTTTGCCAAGGAGCTCGCAGTGTGGCCGATTTTTGTTATTGAATTCAGGACATTGGCTGTGGAGAGTGGGTGGAATGAGGAATCACTACAAGCGGTTTTTTACCATGGCTTGTCGGAGCAACTCAAGGATGAGTTGATCTCCTATCCTGAGTCTAGGGACCTGGACAGTCTGGTAGCATTAGCTATTCGGGTGGATAATAGAGTCCGAGAGAGACGGAGGGAGAAGCAATGGGGCACGTCCAATCCTCAGCACCCGTTAAACGGCTCGGCTCGCTAAAGGTGGGAGGTCTTTTAGCGAGCCAGTTTCAACCTCTCAATAGTCCTGTTAGACCTCTTTTACCTGCTACCCTCATGAACAAGACTCAGAGTTTAGCGATTAACACATTTATCGACTCAGGTGCAGATGGCAGCTTTATAGATGCCGACTTAGTGGAACAGCTGGGGCATTCTAAGGAGAAGCTACCGGAAGCCATTGAAGCTACCACTCTGAACGGCAGTCTGGCACGTATCACTATGAGGACTGAACCGGTTAAGATGTGGTTGTCAGGGAATCATTCAGAGGTTATATCCTTCTTCATTTTGCCTTCTTCCCATGTTCCTCTGGTTCTTGGATACCCCTGGCTGAGAAAACACAATCCCACATTCGATTGGGTGACCGGCAAGGTAACTAGTTGGAGCACTGAATGCCATGCTAACTGTTTGAGGACGGCCTGTTCCCATTCGGTTCCCAGTAAGGTCAGTGATTCTAACTCCCCTGAATTGTCCCTGGTTCCTGAAACGTATCACGAATTGGGTGAGGTGTTCAGTAAGCAGAAGGCACTGTCACTTCCTCCCCACCGACCGTATGATTGTGCCATTAACCTCTCTAGGGTAGGGGGCAGTATTTGCACGGCCGGACAAAAAACGTACCCGAATTAATCTGGTTATTACTACTGCCCAGAAACTAGAATATGCATATAATTGTTTGATTTGGATAGGAAACACCCTAAAGTTTCTAAAACTGTTTGAATGGTGTCTGTGAGTATAACAGAACTCATATGGCAGGCAAAAACCTAAGAAGATTCCAAACAGGAAGTGCCCTCTCTGACCATTTCTTGGCCTTCTACACTCTCTTTATTGAAAACTGAGGATCTCTGCTGTAACGTGACACTTCCTACGGCTCCCATAGGCTCTCAGAAGGCGGCAGAACGTTAAATGATGACTTTGCAGCCCATTGCTGAAAAACAGTAGCGCATTTGGTAAGTGGTCGATCAGAGAACAATGAGACTGGTGCGCGCGTGCACGATAAGAGTCCATTTTAGATTTGTAGTCTTTGAACGAAAACAGGGTTTCCCGGTCGGAATATTATCGCTTTTTTACGAGAAAAATCGCATAAAAATAGATTTTTAAACAGCGTTTGACATGCTTCGAAGTGCGGTAATGGAATATTTAGACATTTTTTGTCACGATACGCGCCGGCGCGTCACCATTCGTTACCGTTGATAGTGTCTTGAATGCACGAACAAAACAGAGGATATTTGAACATAACTATGGATTATTTTGAACCAAACCAACATTTGTTATTGAAGTAGAAGTCCTGGGAGTGCATTCTGACGAAGAACAGCAAAGGTAATCCAATTTTTCTTATAGTAAATCTGAGTTTGGTGAGTGCCAAACTTGGTGGGTGTCAAAATAGCTAGCCCGTGATGGCGAGCTATCTACTCAGAATATTGCAAAATGTGCTTTTGCCGAAAAGCTATTTTAAAATTGGACATAGCGATTGCATAAAGCAGTTCTGTATCTATAATTCTTAAAATAATTGATATGTTTTTTTGTGAACGTTTATTGTGAGTAATTTAGTAAATTCACCGGAAGTTTGAGGTGGGTATGCTAGTTCTGAACGTCACATGCTAATGTAAAAAGCTGGTTTTTAATATAAATATGAACTTGATTGAACAAAACATGCATGTATTGTATAACATAATGTCCTAGGAGTGTCATCTGATGAAGATCATCAAAGGTTAGTGCTGCATTTAGCTGTGGTTTGGGTTTATGTGACATTATATGCTAGCTTGAAAAATGGGTGTCTGATTATTTCTGGCAGGGTACTCTGCTGACATAATCTAATGTTTTGCTTTCGTTGTAAAGCCTTTTTGAAATCGGACAGTGTGGTTAGATTAACGAGAGTCTTGTCTTTAAAATGGTGTAAAATAGTCATATGTTTGAGAAATTGAAGTATTTGAATATCGCACCACGGGATTCCACTGGCTGTTGAGTAGGTGGGACGATTTCCTCCCACATACCCTAGAGAGGTTAACCTGTTTCCTGGAGCTGTCTATCCCAAGGGACGATTATACAACATCTCTCGACCTGAACGGGAGGCTTTGGAGACCTACATAAAGGAGTCTCTAGCTGCTGGTCTCATTCATCCCTCGTCTTCACCACTGGGGGCAGGATTATTTTTTGTGAGTAAGAAGGATGGTTCTCTTCAACCGTGTATTGATTACCGGGGGTTGAATGATATTACAGTTAAGAACAAGTATCCCCTGCCTTTGATGAACTCTGCTTTCGATTCTTTACAGGGTGTTACGGTGTTTACTAAACTTGACCTACGCAATGCGTATCATCTGGTCCGGATCAGAGAGGGGGACGAGTGGTTGACTGGTTTCAATACACCGATGGGTCATTTCGAATATCTGGTGATGCCGTTTGGATTGACCAATGCTCCTGCAGTGTTCCAGAGCATGGTTAATTACGTATTGAGAGATATGATCAGTCTGTTCATGTTCGTTTACCTGGATGACATTTAGATTTTTTCCAAGGAGCATGCCAGCCATGTCCAGCATGTCAAGCAGGTTCTGCAGCGAGAGAACCGCCTGTTTGTGAAGGCCAAGAAGTGTGACTTTCACGCCCACACTACATCCTTCCTCGGGTACATCATCTCCCGGGGAGAGATAAAGATGGACCAAGAGAAAGTTAGGGCAGTTCTGGATTGGGCCCAGCCTGATACGAGATTGCAGCTCCAGAGGTTTCTGGGGTTTGCGAATTTCTAACGTCGGTTTATCCGAGACTACAGCCGTGTGGCCGCTCCATTAACTGCTCTGACTTCTAGCACCAGGACCTTCAGTTGGAATCCGGAGGCAGATCGTGCATTTCTGGAACTGAAGAGTCGATTCACCAATGCCCCGATTCTCTCTCAACCTGACGCTGCCCGACAGTTTGTCGTGGAAGTGGATGCATCTGATGTGGGGGTTGGCGCCATCCTGTCCCAGCGAAGCTCCACTGACGGCAAACTTCATCCCTGCGCTTTCTACTCTCGTCGTCGGCGGAGAGGAATTACGATGTGGGTAACCGGGAGCTTCTTGCAGTGAAACTGGCATTGGAGGAGTGGCGCCACTGGTTGGAGGGAGCGGAGCAACCGTTTATTGTCTGGACTGACCACAAAAATCTAGCGTACGTGCAATCGGCTAGACGTCTCAACTCGCGTCAGGCCAGGTGGGCGTTTTGTTTTTTGGACGTTTTAATTTTTCCCTGACATTCCGACCTGGATCTAAGAACGGCAAGGCGGACGCCTTGTCCTGGATGTTCTCCAAGACGGAGGAGAGTGGAGCCAAGACCGAGACGATTCTTCCCCAGAACTTCTTCGTGGGAGCTGTCACTTGGAGGATTGAGGAGGAGGTTCTGGCAGCCCTTCAGACGCAGCCCGGTAACGGTCCACCCGGTCGGTTGTTTGTGCCTGAGTCTGTCTGGTCTGCTGTCCTCCAATGGTCCCACGCCAGTAAGATGGCTTCTCACCCTGGCGTGGCTCGGATGATGGCGTTACTACGCAGACGATTTTGGTGGCCTGCCATGGGAGAAGATACCCGGATGTTTGTTGCTGCATGCCCAGTATGTGCACAAAATAAGAGTGCCAATCGGGCCAGTTCTGGACTTCTTCACCCCCTACCGATTCCCCGGCGACCATGGTCGCATCTGGCTCTGGACTTTGTTACGGGATTGCCCTCTTCTGAAGGGAACACGGTCATTCTGACTATTGTGGACAGATTCAGCAAGTTCGCCCACTTTGTACCCATCTCCAAGCTTCCCTCTGCCTCCGAGACGTCCGAGATCCTGGTTAGGGAGGTTTTCAGGGTCCACGGGTTGCCCAGTGACATTGTTTCCGACCGTGGTCCTCAGGTTACCTCTGCTGTCTGGAAATCCTTCTGTTTGGCCATTGGAGCTACAGTTAGCCTAACATCTGGATTTCACCCCCAATCTAATGGTCAGGCGGAGAGAGCCAACCAGAAGATGGAATCCACGCTGCGCTGCCTTGTCTACTCCAACCCCGCCTCTTGGGCCTCTCAGTTGCCGTGGGTCGAGTATGCCCATAATACTCTCCCTACATCTGCTACTGGGATGTCTCCCTTCCAGTGCCTGTACGGTTACCAACCTCCCTTGTTTCCTTCTCAGGAGAAGGATCTCGCGGTACCCTCGGTCCAGGCCCACATTCGTCGTTGCCACCGGCCCTGGCATAGGGCCAGAAAGGCTCTCCTTAGAGTTTCTGACCGTTATCAGCTCCAGGCGAATCGTCTCCGGATTCCAGCTCCAGATAAGGTATGGTTGGCTACACGGGATCCTCCTCTGCGGACGGAATCAAGGAAACTGTCACCTAAGTTCATTGGTCCGTTTGTGGTGGAGAGGGTGATTAATCCCGTTGTGGTTCGACTTAAGTTGCCGAGAACTCTGAGTCCACCCCACTTTTCATGTCTCCTTTCTCAAGCCTGTGCACCTCAGTCCTCTGCTACCCCCTCCGCCTCCTCCTCCTCCGCCTCGGATGATCGGAGGTGGTCCAGTCTACACGGTGCGCCGCATTATGGATGCCAGACGGCGGGGTCAGGGTTTTCAGTATCTCGTGGACTGGGAGGGGTATGGTCCTGAGGAGAGGAGTTGGATTCCTCTGCGTCAAATCCTGGACAATACCCTCCTTACTGACTTCTACCGCCTCCATCCTGGCGCTCCGAGTTGTCTGCCCAGTGGCGTTCGTCGGAGGGGGGGGTACTGTCAGGAATTCCGCTTCCTGTTTCTGCCTGAGATGACTGTTTTGGTTTAAGTGTTGTCTAAGGTTCCTGTACGCACCCTGTCTGGTTGCCAGGCAACGAGGTTAGGCGGGAGATCTATTTATTACCCGCACCTGCATCTCATCAACCTTCTGCACACCTGGTCCTGATCTTCACCTCTTCTTAAACCCTGAGCTGACATCCATTCCCTGCCGGATCATTAGCAACGAACAGTATGTTGTGCCAGCGTTATCAGCCTCATGTTTCCTGAGATAGTTTTGTGCTTGTTACTGGTTACTCACTCCCGTTTACTCTGTCTACAGTCATTCTCCCGGAACATTCAACTCCCTTGCCTGGCCGTCGGTGGATACAGTGACTTCATTGGATCAACTCACCTCCGCTGCCGCTCCGTCTCCTGGATCACTCAAATTACACATCAAGACTACCAATAAATACTCACCTTCATTTTACTCACCTTGTCCTGGTCTGCTTCTGGGTTCTGTCTTAGAGAATCATGACACATAGAAAGCTGTTATTTTCTATGGTAGAGTAGGTCAGGGCTTGACAGGTTTTTTTTCTAGTTTAGATTTTCTATGTTGTATGTTCTAGTTTTGTCTTTCTTTGTTTGGGATGATCTCCAATTAGAGACAGCTGGTCATCGTTGTCTCTAATTGGAGATCATACTTAAGTAGGTGTTTTTCCCACCTGGATTTGTGGGAGATTGATTTTGAGTACGTGTATGTTAACTCTTCATCACGGTTTGTTGTTTTTGTTCACTCAGTTTATTTTGTATGTATTGCATAGTTTCACCGTTCAATAAAATATGTGGAACGATAATCACGCTGCACTTTGGTCCGCTTCATCCTACGACAAACGTGACAGAATCTCCCACCACCAAAGGACCAAGCAGCGTGCCCAGGAGAAACAGGAATGGACCTGGGAGGAAATTCTGGACAGGAAAGTCCCTGCAGTCAGGCTGGGGAGTATCGCCGTCCTAAAGAGGAGATTGAGGTAGCGAAAGCGGAGCGGCGATATTACGAGGCACTACACCAACCACGAGGCAAGTGCGAGAAGCAGCTCCCCAAACTTTCGGGGGGGGCACACCGGGAGATTGGCAGAGTCAGGGTGGAGACCTGAGCCAACTCCCCATGCTTATCGTGGGGAGCGAGTGACGACACAAGCACCGTGTTATGCGGTGATGCGCACTGTGTCGCCAGTGCCCGCGCCCTGCATTTGCCCGCGCCCCGCATTTGTCGAGCTTGGTTGAGCATTCAGCCAGGAAGGGTGGTGCCAGCTCAGCGCTCTTGGGCTCCAGTTCGCCCTCTCGGTCCAGGATATCCTGTGCCGGCTCTGCGCACTGTGTCGCCAGTGCGTATTCACAGCCCAGTGCGTCCTGTGCCAGCGCCCCGTGTTTGCCGAGCGAAAGTAAGCATCCAGCCAGGACGGGTTGTGCCCAGTCCGGGGTGTCCTGTTCCTGCTTCCCGCACTCGCCCTGAGGTGCATGTTACCAGTCTGGCGCCACCTGTGCCAGCCCCCACGCATCAGGCCTCCAGTGCGCATTCCCAGTCCAGAGCTTCCGGCGACAGTTCCCAGTCCAGAGCTTCCGGCGACAGTTCCCCAGTCCGGAACCTCCTGAGACGGCCCGCAGTCCGGAACCTCCAGCGGCGGCCCGCAGTCCGGAACCTCCAGCGGCGGTACGCAGTCCGGAACCTCCGGTGATGATCCGCGGTCCCGGTCCTTCGGCGATGAACCAGGGTCCGGTGACACAAAAGTGGAGGGATCAGCGGCGTAGTGGGGGTTATGCCCCGAGCCGCCACCGCCTCTGCTGGAGGATCCGCGGGATGAGAGGGTTCTGCGTACTGCACCAGAGCCGCCATAGAGATTAGTCACCCTCCCTTTTTTTTCTCATTTTTTTTTCTCGTTTTTTTGAGGTGCGTTCGGAGTCAGCACCTTTGCGGGGGGGGGGTATTTTGTATGTATTGCATAGTTTCACCGTTCAATAAAATATGTGCAACGATAATCACGCTGCACTTTGGTCCGCTTCATCCTACGACAAACAGGTATTTAGTTTCAAACGGTTTGGGCAAAAAGATGAGCGGTTTTCTGCATTGTAAATGCACAACTAATTTGTTTATATGGCAAAGGCTTTGGTACAGCTAAGCCTAATTAGACTTCTCTTGCCTGTGCTAACTATTATTATATATTACAGTATATACACTGAGTATACCTTCCTAATATTGAGTTGCCCTTTTGCCCTCAGAACAGCCTCAATTCATTGGGGCATGGACTCTACAAGGTGTCAAAAGTGTTCCACAGGGATGCTGGCCCATGTTGACTCCAATGTTTCCCACAGTTGTGTAAAATTGGCTGGATGTCCTTTGGCTGGTGGACCATTCTTGATACACATGGGACACTGTTGAGTGGAAAAAAATCCAGCAGCGCTACAGTTCTTGACACAAACCGGTGTGCCTGGCACCTACTACCATACCCCTTTCAAAGGCACTTATATTTTTAGTCTTGCCCATTCACCCTCTGAATGGCACACACACAATCCATGTCTCAATTGTCTCAAGGCTTAAAAATCCTTCTTTAACCTGTCTCCTCCCCTTCATCTACACTGATTCAACGGATATAAAAGGGACATCAATAAGGGGTCATAGATTTCACCTGGTCAGTCTGTCATGGAAAGAGCAGGTATTCTTAATGTTTTGTATACTAAGTGTACATTATTAGCTATTATACAGTACTTCGGCCACAGGAGAAGTATAATGATATAACTGACTTTGCTCGTGATGCGTGTCCCTCAAATGACAACTATAACAACAGCCTGAGCGCACCAGACTTGGAACAGTGATACTTAAGTAACCACGTGCCATTCAATGTATTATCTGAGCGACACTGGTGCTACCAAGTCAAAATTTCATGTGCATTCCACGTTTATAAGTGAGTTTTCCCAAAAATAATAGAGATTAGGAAAAGTTTCACGGCACACCTGAGAGTTCCTCACTGCCATAGACGATGCTTCATCTTTTACAGTCTCTGCCAATGTTTTAGCCTCCTAGGTGACTTTGTTGTATTTTTTCTCACCTTGTTTGAACTCTATAAACAACATTTTTAATGTTGATTTCATGTGAAATGAAGGAGAGCATCAGGGGAGTAGACTGGAGTTGAGTTCACTGAAGTCTTCTCTGGAATAATCTATGTTAAGAATTGATTGGTTTATATTTGGTGCTGAACTGTTGTAACCTTCTTCACAGTCTTACTGCCTGTAGCCAAAATGTCAGTGTCCTTTTAATTACTTATTAGTTCCAGTAGATTTAAACAGAATGCTGTGCACCCGCTGAATGGAGAATGTGTGTCTGCTCTGCTTAGGGTATGTGGCTGCACCAGTGTGTTTGAACTCTGTGGTGATAGAATGGGTGTCTGAGCCCCAGGCTACCCGAGTCTATCAAGGCACAAGGCGAGACCCAAATGCAGACACAGGAGGCAGATGGTTGGAGTCTTACAATGTTTATTAATCCAAAGGAGTAGACAAGATAATGGTCGTGGATAGGCAAAAAGGTCAAAACCAGATCAGAGTCCAGGAGGTACAGAGTGGCAGACAGGCTCGTGGTCAAGGCAGGCAGAATGGTCAAGCAGGCAGGTACAAAGTCCAGAAACAGGCAAGGGTCAAAACCAGGAGGACTAGAAAAAGGAGAATGCAAAAAAGCAGGAGAACGTGAAAACCGCTGGTTGACTTGGAAACATACAAACTTGCACAGAGAGACAGGAAACACAGGGATAAATACACTGGGGAAAACAAGTGACACCGGGAGGGGGTGGAGACAATAACGAGGACAGGTGAAACTGATCAGTGTGTGACAGAGTCCCTGAAACATTTATAGCTAATTACTGAGGAAGACATTGTAAAAATGAGGAGAACACTGAATACATGATGAACAGTGATATGGCGAAATCAACAACGAATAACACTATAAAAATGCAATACCGACAAATGTGTTAAATGTACAACTTGTCACACAATGACGGCTTCTCAGGAAACATAATTAAGCTTCAGGATGCTAAATCTAGTTTTAAAGTCATGCCCCTATTATAAAAAGCCCCACTGTGTCTCCGTCAAGTAATGTAGTGTCACGCCCTGGCCATAGAGAGGGTTTGGATCTCTATTTTGGTTAGGCCAGGGTGTGACTAGGGTGGGCATTCAATGTGCCCTTTTCTATGTTTTGTGTATTTCTTTGTTTTGGCCAGGTATGGTTCTCAATCAGGGACAGCTGTCTATCGTTGTCTCTGATTGGGAACCATACTTAGGTAGCCTTTTCCCACAGGGTTTTTGTGGGTAGTTAATTTCTGTTTAGTGTTTGCACCTTATGGAACTGTTTCAGTATTTCCTTTGTTATTTTTGTTTTAGTGTTCAGTTATTAAAATAAGCATGAACACTTACCACGCTGCGTTTTGGTCCGATGATTCATCTTCTTCAGACGACAAAGACTGTTACATGTAGGCGTGTTAATTTGAGTTCCTACAGCGTACTATCATTGAAGCAGAATAGCCAAACACGTCAGCTAATAGAAGAGGAAGCTTCTAGAAGAGGAAGCATTAACCAAGGTGAAATAAAGATATTAGCGCCTAAGACCACTGACACAAATCCAACATTTAATTACCATAGTCATTCAAGGTTGAATATCTATTTTTAAGACGGTGAATAAAGAAAGTGAACAAATATGCTTAGTTTTTTGCAAAATATAGTTAATGTTAGAAGTACTATAAATCATTACTACGGGCTCCAGTGGATGTTGGGTTCGTTTTTTTGGACAGAAGATTCCTTTTAAACACAAGATCGATGTAGGCCTGTGTGGACAAAGAATGCAGAAGAAAGAGTTTGATCAATGTTTTTGGCTCTGACGGGTTTGCACTACATGATAAGAAAATATAAACATAGAGGATGTTATATTGTCTCTCCAACTTTCGGTGTATTCACTTTCTCATAAAGGCCCCCAGTACCTTACTTTATTGATGATTTATCTAGGAATAATTAAAAAACATACCACAGTTTGCCCCTCTATTGTTGGATGATATATGAACATAGAAACACATTTGTCTCCTCTATCTGGCCAGTCGGAGAGTAGGTGCATACAATATCCTTACGCAGAGTCTACTATTCCGGTCCAACCATCACCTCCAACCCTCTCTCAATCCACAAAGCTAGATATGAGAGAAAACACTGCTAGTTGAACCATGTTAGCCCCCATGTCTGTGGAGCGCAGCCACAACATCCCATTTAAATCTATAAAAATCCCAAAAGTATTACACTCAGGGTGAACAGAGTAGGTGGAGGAACTCTAACCTTATGTCCCATTCACAATTCTGTCAACTCCACCAGACAAAAAGTGAAGCTCTCCGATATGCTATAAGTGGTTCTCTGATCTTGCCCCGTCTGTGAAACAATCTGTTCAGATTGCTTTTAGTGCAGTTTTGAGAGGCAGCCAGTTCAGGTGAGAGCCGGAGCCGGACGGCAACTCTGTATGAAAAGTGGGCAGAAATATATATTTAATCCGCCTGTAAAGATCTTGCCGTGAACCCGCTAAAACCGTGCAAGTAGCTTTGTAATGTGTCTAAGGCTAGAGACCTCCATTTCAGAGCTCTCCATTATGTAACAGGGCAACATTGAGATGTGTGTCCAGGCGAGCCGCTCGCTATGTCCTTTACTGATGATATGACTCCCCCGTTACAATTATGTGTGAGAATGCGTCGGCCACGCTTGGGACCGTGTGTTAAAAGCGGAGAGGAGGAGGGAGGAGAGCAGAGGAATTAAAAATCACCCACTCAGTCACTCCTCCAGAGGTTGGGTTAGAGTTGCTGGCCTCTCCTTGAAAACCTTCTGCATAAAGTGTGCCGAGCAATTTCCCGAAGACAGCAAAGCTCTAGCTAGTAATGACACACTGTCTTAGGCGGGAGAGGATATTTCATCAAGACTCAACACTAAAGTTTCCTTTAGCAGTCATTATTTCCATTTGTTTGAGATGACAACACAAGACGACTCCCTGAAAGGATTCCTCCTAATCAGAGTTGGTGATGCTTCAGCAAAAAAAAAAAATGTTTAACGGGGATATTGATTCATTTAGAGAATTGTCTCGCGTGGAAGGAAATAGCTTTTTAATTCCATTTCAATTCCAGGATGAAGTCAAGCTTCTTGAGTACAGTTCTGTTTTATTGTTTTGTATCTGAACATCAAAAGAGTCGATGGCTTGATCACATTATATGCCTCAGCAACAGTGACATTAAACAACATTATACTGCCGGCATATCTCAGAGTGAAATTGCCCAATATCTTAGTCCTGTAAATGTGAATGTGAATAATCTTCCCATGTTTAAAGTACTGCATAATGTCATAGGCAGGCTCACAGAGGATCATTATTGCCCCCTTCTTCACCTTTTGTAACGAGAAGATAACGATGTTGCAGGAGGTTTCTTTGTTGTATTGTTGTTTTGTTGCAAGAAACTATCAGTGCCAGAATTTGAGGAATAAAATCAGTGTAGGCAGGTTGGAAAGGCTTTGATATCACATGGTGAGTCTTAATGGATGAGTGTTTGTGTCTCTGTGTGTGTGGTTCATGCTTTCGCCACCTTTCTCCTCAACCACCCCATTAGTCTGAATCTACAGAGTTGTAGCATTCACTTAATAATTTGCTCTTCACTCTGCAACTAAGCTACAGTATCTCCCCAGCTCTCCTGAAAGGCTACACCATTAGTGGTGGAGCGCAGGAGAGTGTCCACACGGATCAAAGGGGAACAAAATAGCCATAACAACAAGCTCTCTTGTACAGAGGACACAGTTGATACAGTGACACATGCTGCATTTTTGTTTTCATCAATGTTATTACAATGGATATGTCTCATATTGCATTGAATGTAAATATGACAGCAAAAACACAAAATCAAATCCTTAATTTTGGTCTTTCATTTAGTAACCTAACAGCTGTATAATGTTGAGGACTGCCAAATCAATTTAACATGTCATTTTCCCATATACAGTACATCCTCTGTAGATCCAGAGAGGGAAGCAGGGCTTCCGTGGTTCATTTGTTGCTTCGTTATGCGTGGGGCCAGTTAATTACAGACAATGTCCGTGTGCCCTTATTCCTACCCTCAGTAAAGGTCTTAATGAAGTAATCAGTCCAGGCTTTCATCTCCGGCCCCTGACACTCATTCAGACTTTTGGGCTGAAGGAAAATGACAGTGACCTTTCCTGTGAGATGATTAGCCTTTTATGGACTCAGCTTTCAGCCAAGATATCGTCCTCACCGTCACTCTCCCTTGTTGGAGACACATCTGAGAGGATCAGGTAACACCTCGGTCTAGCAGTCATGTTCAGACGGTTTTATTGGCATTTGTATCTACCACTACCATAGACTTACATAGTGAGTTCCTAGGCTCTTCAGCTCGGACAATATGGGCTAGAGTAAACAACAGAATGTCAGATCACCAGAGGGATTTTTATATAAACAAAAACAGGTTTGTTTTACAACTTGACCTCTTACAAATGTATATTTCAAAACTGAAGAAAAACAAAAACACTAAGAAATATGCATCACGCTTCGGAGAAATGGATTAGTGTGTAATTGTATTTGGTGACAATTTTCCATTAATAATAAACCAGGTTTATTATTATTATACACTGCAATACTTTTTTTAAGCTTGTCTGCACATACCATGCCAGGCAATTAACAAAATAAATTTACAGTAACCCCATTGAAGTAGATTGTTGTTGCCATGGTTGTTGCATTTCAACTGATGTGTGCAGTCAATTCATGTACAAATGAATAGACCATGCAAGCATAAAGATGCATACATATTTGTCTGTTAAGAGTTAGTTCACCTCCCCTTGATAAATGACCATCTCGTTAATTGGGTTGTTGTAAACAAGTCGAGATTAATTAGATAGGTCTGTGTCACCATGGAGACTGAACTCTGCACCCGCTCCAGAATACCCACGTTTTGTATAATTTGTGACCAACAGGCTCGATTCGGTCCCATGTACCAAAATTTGAAATGGTATTTTTTACATTGGATAAAAGACTCAAGAAAATGGTATATCAAACACTACAGTTGAGAAACAATGGGAAAGTAATTCTGCTTTGAAAGTTGATAAACTTTTAACCTCACTTTTGAAAAAATGGCCCTTGAATGTTTTGGTACACCTACTGGAGAGCTCTTTTTTGTCTACACTCATTCCGCATCGTTCACACCCTCTTTAGCTTCAGCCCCACCCAGCTCTTTAAGGATTCACATGTGAGGCTATGTACTAAACAATCAAAGATTTGATTAGGGTAGGGAGTAGGGTTGATCCGAATGTTCTGACCTCACAACGGCAGTCAATAACCCAAACTAACTGGCTAACGTTGGCTAGCTTGCAAGCTACTTCCAGACACAAATGAGGAAACAGCTCACTCTGACCATTTTACTCACCCTAGCAGAGCTGGTTAAGCTGTTTTTATGTTATCCAAAACATTGGTGACTGCAACTATGCTGCTGGCTACAAAATGTAATTACGCTTTTTGCCAACATTTACTGACACCGGCCATATTCAACAGGTGTTGAGCATTCATAAATTTGTCAGTTTTCTGCTCTCTGGCACTCTCAGACGAGTGCACTGAAATCAGAGTAGATAGCCAGAGTCGAATTTACCAGCTACGTCTATCAATAGTTGTCACAGTGACATCATGAACATTCTTTTGAAAGGGTTACTTACATGTTGGAGACATTTGTTTAGACATGTAGCTAGCTAGTTAAACAATTAACCATAATCCCAACTCATAACGTTACTACCCTGCATGAATCTGCAGGTAGCTAACCAACCAGGTTAAATGTTAGCTAGCTAGTATTAATGTGTTCAGTCCTCTGAAAACATCAAGGATTACTCTACAGCATTTGTAATGTGACATTCATACATGGTCTTGTGGATTGTGATTGTACAAATGGCCACATAATATTTATAGTGTGAAACTTGAATGTTAAGTTCTGTGATGAAGCTCCATTACTTCAACACTGTATAGTAAGGTCAGAAATAATGTCAAACATAACAACAAGCTGAGATAAATAGCTAGGTTCCAATAATAGTTCATTTTCCATTAAAACAAATACATTCATCATAACACTCCAAACAAATCCATTCCTTGGGATGCCAGACCATTCTTGGTGGCGGTACGGGCTTCAAAGCTCTAATTTTCTCTGAAGCAATCAAAAGTGGAGTTGGTTAGTTGGGAGACATCACAGAGATCTTATCTTTAATTACACCAGATTCATCCTCATCTAACTACCATAGAGGCTCTGCAGCAGGCCTCTGTCTGCATTCCAGTCTGTCTTTATTACAGATGGGTGAGATCTGGCCCTGATGCCCTCCCTCCCCACGGTAAGTAATAAATAGTTACAGGAGGCTTTAGTCTCATCAGTACAATGATGAGTCACATGTAATAATCACCAAACCCCTGGCTATGTCCACATTCTCAACTTATTTAGCTATGTCCTGATTCCTAGTTCCTAGATCACCTTAACTGATATGACTTGACTGCTAGAATGAAGGGACGCAATGAGGGACGCAATGAGGGATGGTTTGTGGCAGTACCTCTGCAAGCGATCAGGTCCTTCTAGACAATTGGTTATGAAGGACAGCAGACATAGATTGGAAGCTATAAAAGAGAATTGTAACATGACCTCTGTTGTCCCGGAGAACCCCTGTTGTCCCTCTGTTGACCTCTGGTGTCCCAGAGAAGGAATATGGGTGGTATGAGGAGGTATCATTCAGTGCTGCACTAGGCCACACACTAGCCAAGGACCGGAGCTTTGTACAGCCACCACCTGACACATTCTCTAGCAACCTGCAGGACATACTCTAGATAAGGACTGCTTGAACAAAGCAAATACACCAAAGATTGCATTTGAACATCAAATCACATTGCATTGGTCACATACAGTTGAAGTCTGAAGTTTACGTACACCTTAGCCAAATAGATTGAAACTCAGTTTTTCACAATTCCTGACATTTAATCCTAGCAAAAATTCCCTGTCTTAGGTCAGTTAGGATCACCACTTTATTTTAAGAATGTGAAATGTTAGAATAATAGTAGAGAGAATGATTTATTTCAGCTTTTATTTCTTTCATCACATTCCCAGTGTGTCATAAGTTTCCATACACTCAATTAGTAATTGTTTAACTTGGGTCAAACAGCCTTTCAGAAGCTTCCCACAATAAGTTGGGTGAATTATGGCCCATTCCTCCTGACAGAGCTGGTGTAACTGAGTCAGGTTTGTCGGCCTCCATGCTCGCACACGCTTTTCAAACAGTTCTATTTTTGTTTCATCAGACCAGAGGACATTTCTTCAAAAAGTACGATCTTTGTCCCGATGTGCAGTTGCAAACCGTAGTCTGGCTTTTTTAATGGCGGTTTTGGAGCAGTGGCTTCTTCCTTGCTGAGCGGCCTTTCAGGTTATGTCCATATAGGACTCGTTTTACTATGGATATAGATACTTTTGTACCCGTTTCCTCCAGCATCTTCACAAGGTCCTTTGCTGTTGTTCTGGTATTGATTTGCACTTTTCGCACCAAAGTACGTTCATCTCTAGGAGACAGAATGCGTCTCCTTCCTGAGCGTTATGACGGCTGCGTGGTCCCATGGTGTTTATACTTGCATACTATTGTTTGTACAGATGAACGTGGTACCTTCAGGCGTTTGGAAATTGCTGCCAATGATAAACCAGACTTGTGGAGGTCTACAAGTTTTTTCTGAGGTCTTGGCTGATTTCTTTTGATTTTCCCATGATGTCAAGCAAAGAGAAACTGAGTTTGAAGATAGGCCTTGAAATACATCCACAGGTACACCTCCAATTGACTCAAATTATGTAATTTAGCCTATCAGAAGCTTCTAAAGCCATGACATAATTTTCTGTAATTTTCCAAGCTGTTTAAAGGCACTGTCAACTTAGTGTATGTAAACTTCTGACCCACTGGAATTATGATCAAGTGAATTATAAGTGAAATAATCTGTCTGTAAACAATTGTTGGAAAAATGACTTGTGTCATGCACAAAGTAGATGTCCTAACCGACTTGCCAAAACTATAGTTTGTTAAAAGAAATTTGTGGAGTGGTTGAAAAGCAAGTTTTAATGACTCCAACCTAAGTGTATGTAAACTTCAACTGTACACATATTTAGCAGATGTTATTTTGGGTTTTGCGAAGTGCCCCAACAGTGCAGTGATATCTAACAATTCACAACAATTCACTCAAATGTAAAATAATGGAATAAAGAAATATAGAAATATTAGGACGAGCAATATCGGAGTGGCATTGACTAAAATACAGTAGAATACAGTGTATACATATGAAATGAGTAAAGCAGTATGTAAACATTATGCTAGAGAGGGATCAAATAATAAGGAATTCAATTATGTGTATAGCACTGCTAATAAAGCCCTGGCTTCCCAAGGAGAGGATGGGGTATGAAAATCTATTTTTCTCACTCTCCCCCGACTACACAAAGCTACACCACGGTGAGACTCCACAAGTTGAAGAGAAATCAAAAGTGCCATCAAGCAAAGCAAAATAGAGGAGACTGCGGTGCAGGGAAGCAAACATCTTGCATGCGTGAAGGGGAGGAGGGCAGGGGATAGCAGAAAGGGGTAGAGGGAAGATGGAGCGTGAGAGAGACTGAGGGCTGAGGTTAGATCACCAAAATGATTACAGATTAAACGATAGAAGACTGTCACTTGAAGATGGATATCGTGTCTGTTTCAATGAAAACACACAAATAGGGTCCAACCTGGTTCCTTTTGAAATGAAGAAATGATCTCAAGTAGAGATCACCTTTTGATATACTGTAGATAAAGCAGCAGTTATGAAGATGGTACATTCATTTGAAATGGTGAAGGAAAGTCATTCCATTTTTAGTGCCATTCCACTACCTACTATTCAATGTTTATACTGACGGTGTTGAATGACTCAGCACAAGTGACACTAAATCGCCTTCATTTTGAGCAAGTGTCGTAGAGACTTTTACATTTCCTGGAGCGCTTTGTGTGTGCTGAGTTTTATGTGGGTTTTTTTTCCAGCCTTTGAAGGTAATGAGTTAATTATCACCATCATTAACTCAAAACTGCTCAAAGGTTTTCAGAATCATTAAAACTGAAGTGGAACATTTGTGATTTACCATATAATTACCTTCATTTAAATCAATGTGTGCAGTGGCAGGGGTCCACAATATCAGTAATTTATTGGTATGCACAGGCTCTGCATCCTTAGCAGATGGGGTCAAAGGTCAGTGAACTATAGATTCTCCCTCTGACACTCAGTCTACAGTGCTGCTTCCCTACTCTGGATGGGATAACACAGCCCAAAACCCCAACCAGTAGGTTGGTAGGTAGGTTCCTATTAACACTGTAAAAACAAGAAAGTCTCAAAACATCATGATTGTGTAATGAAACCATGAAAAGTAGTGCACCTAAGCTGAGATCGGTGTTTGGAGGGTGTTTGAATGTAAACCCAATGTCAGTGTTCTGATACACAGAATGGGTTTTTAAACAGAAATAAAGTACTCTGAAACACTCCAAAAAATGTATATTTATTTTTTCAGGTAAGTTGACTGAGAACACATTCTCATTTACAGCAACAACCTGGGGAATAGTTACAGGGGAGAGGAGGGGGATGAATGAGCCAATTGTAAGCTAGGGATGATTAGGTGACCGTAATGGTATGAGGGAAAGTTTGGGAATTTAGCCAGGATGCCGGGGTTAACACCCCTACTCTTACAATAAGTGCCATGGGATCTTTAGCAACCACAGAGAGTCAGGACACCCGTTTAACGTTCCATCCAAAAAACAGCAACCTACACAGGGCAATGTCCCCAATCACTGCACAGGGGAACAATTGGGGACATTTTCTCTTTTTTTTGACCAGTGGAAAGGGTGCCTCCTACTGGCCCTCCTACACCACTTCCAACAGCATCTGGTCTCCCATCAAGGGACCAACCAGGACGCTGCTTAGCTTCAGGAGCAAGCCAGCAGTGGGATGCAGGGTGGTATGCTGCTAACCAGGACCAACGCTGCTTAGCTTCAGGAGCAAGCCAGCAGTGGGATGCAGGGTGGTATGCTGCTGACCAGGACCAACGCTGCTTAGCTTCAGGAGCAAGCCAGCAGTGGGATGCAGGGTGGTATGCTGCTGGCAAAGTAGTTCTTTAACCTGACTATTGGTGTTTATAAGAGAATGTTATGAAAACACTTTTGGGGGTTTCAGTGCATGTAAAAGGCAGCATCAAACACAAAAACTGTGTTTCTCATACAATGAATGGTATAGAAATGGTTTGTAGCCTTAATATTGATTGAGCTATAGAATGAATATTGATTGATCAATATTTTTGGTCTAATTGTTTTTACAATGCTTTATTTAGACAGATTAGAAACAAGAGGGGCAGAAAGATGATACATTTAATTGACATTTTACGCACTCAACCACACCGCAATAAATAATTCTGGGGTGAATTGAAATTGATACAGAAAAAACAACCAACACAATCTTAATAAAAATAAATGTAAGATGGTCTAGCGGTAAACGTACCTGGCTTAGACACGTCACCCCTCTCCCCACCGAAGATCGGGGATACATTTTCCGCTCCAACCATTCAATCTGTTTTCCTCTCAATCTGTGTCATTTCATAAAGTGTTTTAAATACCCCCAAAATATACAGTACGAGTCATAAGTTTGGGCGCACTACTGAAGCAGACCAATAAGAAGAAGAGACTTGCTTGGGCCAAGAAACACGAGCAATGGACATTAGACCAGTGGAAATCTGTCCTTTAGTCTGATGAGTCCAAATTTGAGATTTTTGGTTCCAACCGCCGTGTCTTTGTGAGACACAGAATAGGGGACGGATGATCTCCGCATGTGTGGTTCCCACCATAAAGCATGGAGGAGGAGGTGTGATGGTATGGGGGTGCATTGCTGGTGACACTGTCTGTGATTTATTTAGAATTCAAGGCACACTTAACCAGCATGTCTACACACAGCATTATGCAGCGATACGCCATCCCATGTGGCTTGCGCTTAGTGGGACTATCATTTGTTTTTCAACAGGACAGGCTGTGTAAGTGCTATTTGACAAAGAAAGAGAGTGATGGAGTGCTGCATCAGATGACCTGCTCAGCATATGTGGGAACTCCTTTAAGACTGTTGGAAAAGCATTCCTCATGAAGCTGGTTGAGAGAATGCCAAGATTGTACAAAGCTGTCATCAAGGCAAAGGGTGGCTACTTTTAAGAATCTAAAATATATTATCATTTGTTTAATACTTTTTTTGTTACTACATGATTTCATATGTGTTATTTCATAGTTTTGATGTGTTCACTATGTATAATGTAGTAAACAGTAAAAACATAGAAAACCCATATTTACAAAAATATATATGGGGGATTGGAAATGTTCTTTCAATGATTTGTTAATTTCATTTTACCAAAATATAGCATTGTTCATGATGATAACCAAAGAGAGATAACTCATTGGAAGTCTTTGGTTTATTAAATCATCTTGTATTTCCAATCTTACCACGTGACTGTTTATGAAGGATTGTGGGAAATGTAAAATGTTCAGTCTTTATGACTGTAAGGGAGTGTGTACACTTATTACTATGAAATCATTAACGGGGCACCACTTGCTATAAGTCAGCAAGAAACTATAAATAGTTAAAATTCCGAAAGCAATTAAGTTCTTAAAATGATATGGCAATGCATTCTTGGAGACAGTAGATATTTTACAAAAAGAAAGAAGATTTATTTAGAAATAACCAGAGTAAAGCAATGAATGTACAGGATGAATGAATAATGGAGATTATGATGGAAAAATGACACACTAATATGATAGGCTATAGAATCAGTCAAAAACAGAGAATAGGGATTAAAGGACCTAAAATAGAACAAACAGTTATTCTGGATATTTCAGAACGAAATAAAGGCAGGGATTATAGGAGTAATATAGATAGTAATAATAAAAGTAAGATAATGCTCACATTAAAAATAGGGAAAAGATAGTTGAAATCGCATTGGATACCTCTTATGTACAGTTTATCCTGTCTGGAACCAAAGGTCAGAAGTCCAGTTTCTCGCGGTTCCCAATGGGGGTAGTCCTTGAATGGTTTTGCCGTTCATAAATGACAGCAACCGTATGGCTGGTTGCCATCAGAACACAAGGAGCGGTGTTCACACGTTCAGTTTATAGTTCTCGAACCATAGAGGCGAGGCCTCGAGTCAGGAGAGCTGTGATTGGCTCAGGCGAGGGAAAAGTTCCGCCCCAGTCATCGGCTGCATTGTTCTGTGACCTGCAATGTCTATAAATTGTCCACAAAAAAGATGGGTAATTCGTTGTCATGACGTTGGCCTGTGGGTAAGGTTTATGACCCCCCCCCCATAAATACCTTTTACCACTTCCCCTCTCTGAATCTACTGAAGGACTTGAATAGCCTGTGTTAAATATAGAGAGTCTGGGAACATCAAACAAATGGGGAAAGGTACCACATATTTTGTTAATAAAAACAGTTGGAAATATGCTTGGGAACGTAATGAGTATGTATGTCTGTTCGGTTGTCATCTGAGACATTATGACTGATGACAGGACGACATAAACTGTATCTGAGAAAGTATACGCCCTCTAGTTATCAGAGTCACATGGAATTGTTATGCAATTGAAATGTTTGATAGTGAAAATGTTTGTTAGGAGATGAAATGTAATTTTAGCTTCCGAATGAGAGATTTGGGTTTTCATAAGGAAAGTGCCCTGCTCGATCAGTGGCCCAACCCTGTGAAGAGACAGGGGTTATAAACGATGAAACACCTCTCTCCCCCTCTCCACTATATAATCCTTTGACGAAAAGATAACCAGGTAGTTCCAGTACGGGAGGTCTGCAGCCTCTACGTTAGAAGGACACACATGTCAAGTACAGAACTAAGCCAACCTCGGCGTGAGCTCTGGTATGAACTGGTATGAACTTTGAGCTTATTCACTACAGAAGTGCTACTTCCTAGCTGTTGAGTTAGTGGGTTAGGAAAGGACGGACGACGGATCCAGTCTAACAACCAGACGAAGATACCACCACGTATCCAATGGACCACCATTGACATTCTTCCGAAAACAGGGAGATCTGTTGGCCAACCCGGCCAGCATCTACGACCAATCTACCGAAGCGCAGCTCAGAGTAAATATTTATTGCATTTTCCTTTTCCAAATGGGCGGTAATTTAGAATGCATAAGATAATGTATTTACGATAGCATAGCTGCTGTTTCTGTGTTCCTAAATCTTCCCGCTCTTTCATTCAAGCCCAACCCCCTTTCCTTTGTGTAACTAGCTTTCATACAGGTTCCGTCCACCAGGACGTTTTCTGTATGACATCATTGTATTCTGTGTATTTGTAATTCTGTGTGATTAGTTAGGTATTTAGTAAATAAATAATTAAACCCAATTTTGTATTGCTGATTCAACTTGTTAGCCAGGGTTCGTGAAGATAACCAAGAATTTACAACTTTCATTATGAGACTGAAAATAAAACAATGTTTAATATTGACTGCTATCGATGTAAAATATTACAAAGTATTTTAAGAGTTTATTCGGAAGATAACGGCTCTATAAACGTTCTTCCGTGGTGCCCCGACTTTCTAGTTAATTACATTTACATGATTAGCTTAATCAGGTAATATTAATTACAGAGAAATCATTTTATAAGTTAGCATGTCATATCACTTAATCCGGCATAGCCAAAGACACGACATCGTATAATCTCATAATGTATGCCAATGTTCGTGTGAAGACTGTGTGGTCGCACAGATACCAAACAACATACTCCTCCTTGGACATGTGAGGGTAAAACCTGTTAATTGTTGGGTAAAAATATCACACACATCCTAAATACACCATCTTATTACACATACAGTACTAGTCAAACGTTTGGACACCTACTCATTCAAGGGTTTTCTTAATTTTAATATTTTCTACATTGTAGAATAATAGTGAAGACATCAAAACTATAAAATAAAGCATATGGAATCAATTATTAACCAAAAAAGTGTTAAACAAATCAAAATATATTTTGTATTTGATATTCTTCAAAGTAGCCACCCTTTGCCTTGATGACAGCTTTGCACATTCTTGGCATTCTCTCAACCAGCTTCACTTGGAATGCTTTTCCAACAGTCTTGAAGGAGCAGTTGTTGGCTGCTATTCCTTCACTCTGTAGACCAACTCATCCCAAACCATCTCAATTGGGTTGAGGTCGGGTGATTGTGGAGGCCAAGTCATCTGATGCAGCACTCCATCACTCTCTTTCTTCATCAAATAGCCCTTACACAGCCTGGAGGTGTGTTGGGTCATTGTCCTGTTAAAAAACAAATGATAGTCCCGCTAAGCACAAACCAGATGAGATGTCGTATTGCTGCATAATGCTGTGGTAGCCATGCTGGTTAAGTGTGCCTTGAATTCTAAATAAATCACAGACAGTGTCACCAGCAAAGCACCCCCACACCATCACACCTCCTCCTCCATGCTTCACGGTGTGAACCACACGTATGGAGATCATCCATTCACGTTCTCTGCGTCTCACAAAGACAAGGCGGTTGGAAACAAAAATCTCAAATTTGGACTCATCAGACCAAAAGACAGATTTCCACTGGTCTAATGTCCATTGCTCGTGTTTCTTGGCCCAAGCAAGTATCTTCTTTTTATTGGTGTCCTTTAGTTTTGTTTCTTTGCAGCAAGGCATGAAGGCCTGATTCACGCAGTCTCCACTGAAGAGTTGATGTGGAGATGAGTTTGTTACTTGAACTCTATGAAACATTTATTTGTGCTGCAATCTGATGTGCAGTTAACTGTAATGAACTTATTCTCTGCAGCAGAGGTAACTCTGGGTCTTCTTTTCCTGTGGCGGTCCTCACAAGAGCCAGTTTCATCATAGTGCTTGATGGTTTTTGCGGATATACTTGAAGAAACTTTCAAAGTTCTCCGTATTGACTGACCTTCATGTCTTAAAAGTTCATTTGTGGAATTTCTTTCCTTTGAGCCAATCAGTTGTGTTGTGACAAGGTAAGGGTGGTATACAGAAGATAGCCCTGTTTGGTAAAAGACCAAGTCCATAAAATGGCAAGAACAGCTCAAATAAACAAAGAGAAACGACAGTCCATCACGACTTTAAAATTGAAATGCATTCCATGAAGCTGTTTGAGAGAATGCCAAGTGTGCAATGCTGTCATCAAGGCAAAGGGTGGCAACTTTGAAGAATCTCAAATATAACATATATTTTGACTTGTTGAAGACATTTTTGGTTACTAAATGATTCCATATGTGTTATTTCATAGTTCTGATGTCTTCACTACTATTCTACAATGTAGAAAAAAATAACAAAAATGAAGAAAAACCCTTGAATGAGTAGGTGTGTCCAACCTTCTCACTGATACTGTACATCTCAACACTTTCAACCATGTCATTTTCAGTCCATTTACACTGTTTGCTTGAGGAAATAAGAGTGTTTGAGGCACTTTTGCGTGCAGTTTACTGTTCTCCAAGGGAGGAATTCCTTGACCGAGCCGTAGTCATCCTCAGTATTCATTGAGACCCTGCTGTTTCCATGTCTCCGGCAGACCGTCTGAGCACTATTTGGTTAAACTGGCCACCCTTGAGCTGATAGGAGGATCTTTGATGTACAGTAGACTAAAGGTGTAAGATGAGAAAAAGAGGAGAAGGACTACTCCTGCTGTAAGCTTGCTGTGAGTCTCCCCCCTCTTCCTTTGTTCTCTGGCCAGTGAAGAGAGCTCCTCTACATGATTCTTTTACACAATGTTGTATGCATGTTTGAAGAAAGAAAAGTATACTTTTATATTAGTGTTAAACCTGTTGGGGCTAGGGGGCAGTATTTGCACGGCCGGATAAAAAACGTACCCGATTTAAACTGGTTACTACTCTTGGCCAAAAACGAGAATATGCATATAATTCGTCGATTTGGATAGAAAACACTCTAAAGTTTCTAAAACTGTTTGAATGGTGTCTGTGAGTATAACAGAACTCATATGGCAGGCCAAAACCTGAGAAGATTCCATACAGGAAGGCCCTGTCTGACAATTTGTTCTCCTTCTGTGGCATCTCTATCAAAAATACAGCATCTCTGCTGTAACGTGACATTTTCTAAGGCTTCCATTGCCTCTCAGAAGGTGCCAGAAAGTGGAATGACGTCTCTGGGCGAAAAACAGCAGGAGTTTTTGTGAGTGGTCAGGCAGGGAACAATGACACTGGAGATGCGCGTCCACGAGACGACTCCATGTTTTTCTTTCAGTCTTTGAATGAATACAACGTCGCCCGGTTGGAATATTATCGCTATTTTACGAGAAAAATAGCATAAAAATTGATTTTAAACAGCGTTTGACATGCTTCGAAGTACGTTAATGGAATATTTACAATTTTTTTGTCACGAAATGTGCTCGCGCATCACCCTTCGGATTGTGACCTGAACGCACGAACAAAACGGAGCTATTTCAATATAACTATGGATTATTTGGCACCAAAACAACATTTGTTGTTGAAGTAGAAGTCCTGGGAGTGCATTCTGACGAAGAACAGCAAAGGTAATCCAATTTTTGTTATAGTAAATCTGAGTTTGGTGAGGGCCAAACTTGGTGGGTGTCAAATTAGCTAGCTGTGATGGCCGGGCTATCTACTCAGAATATTACAAAATGTGCTTTAGCCGAAAAGCTATTTTAAAATCTGACACCGCGATTGCATAAAGGAGTTCTGTATCTATAATTCTTAAAATAATTGTCCCTAGAATTTCTAAGCAAACGGCTGGAGGTAGGGCTTTCTCCTATAGAGCTCAATTTTTATGGAATGGTCTGCCTACCCATGTGAGAGACGCAGACTCAGTCTCAACCTTTAACCTGTTAGGGCTAGGGGGCAGTATTGACACGGCCGGATAAAAAACGTACCCGATTTAATCTGGTTACTACTCCTGCCCAGGAACTAGAATATGCATATAATTATTGGCTTTGGATAGAAAACACCCTAAAGTTTCTAAAACTGTTTGAATGGTGTCTGTGAGTATAACAGAACTCATATGGCAGGAAGTGACCTGTTTGACAAGTTGTTGTTCATCTTGGCTCTTTTTATTGAAGACTGAGGATCTTTGCTGTAACGTGACACTTCCTACGGCTTCCATAGGCTCTCAGAGCCCGGGAAAAAGCTGAATGATATCGAGGCAGCCTCTGGCTGAAACACATTATCGCTTTATTTGGGACCAAACCAACATTTGTTATTGAAATAGAAGTCCTGGGAGTGCATTCTGACGAAGAACAGCAAAGGTAATAACATTTTTCTTATAGTAAATCTGACTTTGGTGAGTGCTAAACTTGCTGGGTGTCTAAATAGCTAGCCCTGTGATGCCGGGCTATCTACTGAGAATATTGCAAAATCTGCTTTCACCGAAAAGCTATTTTAAAATCGGACATATCGAGTGCATAGAGGAGTTCTGCATCTATAATTCTTAAAATAATTGTTATGCTTTTTGTGAACGTTTATCGTGAGTAATTTAGTAAATTCACCGGCAGTGTTCGGTGGGAATGCTAGTCACATGCTAGTCACATGCTAATGTAAAAAGCTGGTATTTGATATAAATATGAACTTGATTGAACAAAACATGCATGTATTGTATAACATAATGTCCTAGGGTTGTCATCTGATGAAGATCATCAAAGGTTAGTGCTGCATTTAGCTGTGGTTTGGGTTTATGTGACATTATATGCCAGCTTAAAAAATGGGTGTCTGATTATTTCTGGCTGGGTACTCTGCTGACATAATCTAATGTTTTGCTTTCGTTGTAAAGCCTTTTTGAAATCGGACAGTGTGGTTAGATGAACGAGAGTCTTGTCTTTAAAATGGTGTAAAATAGTCATATGTTTGAAAAATTGAAGTTTTTGCATTTTTGAGGTATTTGAATATCGCGCCATGGGATTACACTGGCTGTTGAGTTGGTGGGACGCAAGCGTCCCACCTAGCCCATAGAGGTTAAGTCTTTACTGAAGACACATCTCTTCAGTAGGTCCTATGATTAAGTATAGTCTGGCCCAGGAGTGTGAAGGTGAACGGAAAGGCTGGAGCAACGAACCGCCCTTGCTGTCGCTAGCTTGCCGGTTCCCCTCTCTCTCTCTAACCCTATTACAGGGGCTGAGTCACTGGCTTACTGGTGTTCTTCCATGCCGTCCATGGGAGGGGTGCGTCACTTGAGTGGGTTGAGTCACTGACGTGGTCTTCCTGTCTGGGTTGGTGCCCCCCCCCTTGGGTTGTGCCGTGGCGGAGATCTTTGTGGGCTATACTCGGCCTTGTCTTAGGACGGTAAGTTGGTGGTTGGAGACATCCCTCTAGTGGTGTGGGGGCTGTGCTTTGGCAAAGTGGGTGGGGTTATATCCTGCCTGTTTGGCCCTGTCCGGGGGTATCATCGGATGGGGCCACAGTGTCTTTTTTTGTGACATATATGCTTGCTTTGAAAATGGCTGTGTGATTATTTTTGGCAGGGTACTCTCCTGACATAATCTAATGTTTTGCTTTCGCTGTAAAGCCTTTTTGAAATCGGACAATGTGGTTAGATTAACGAGTCTTGTCTTTAAAATGGTGTAAAATAGTCATATGTTTGAGAAATTGAAGTTATAGCATGTATAAGGTATTTGTATTTCATCCCACCTTGCCCAGGGAGGTTAAGCTTGTTGTGCCATGAGGTGTAATGGAAAAATGATCAGGCAAATTGACTTTCAATGAGGACAGCACCCATTCCCACATTCATGAACGTCAATGGAAGAGGAAGTGCCAAATCCTCAATTCATGCAGTTCAACCTCCAGTTAGTGCTGGTGGTTTGAACACTGTACATGACAATACCTGCCAAAACTGTATAAAATGGAAAATTATAAAATATAGAAAACAATATTAAACATTAAGACACTTTAGAAAAAGGGATCGAATTTTGCACCAAACAGGATTGAAAACATCATAATGGTGTTCAGTAGTGATGGGAAGTTTGGCTCCCTTTACGGACTCCGATCTTTTCGACTTGTTCTGTCAAAATAATTAATCTTTCGACTAATTTTATTCATTTGAGTCAGTAATGCCCAGAGCACGCAGAACCCAATACCGGCGAACGATGAACTGAAAACTTGAAAGAGTCATGATTCTACAATCCTCTCGTTTACATGTGGATCACCATAGGGGGCTAATTGGAGCTGTCATTTGTGACTGAGACTTGCAAACGTGCTTTAAACAAGTGACATTTGTTGAATGCTAGGCATACAAATACGATTATTTCTTGATACATTTGAAACGAGGTCTAATTGTGGCCGCAACCGGACTAGATTGTGAACGACTCTTGGTGGAATGCATTGCTTGACTGCCGTGAGGGTGATAAGTAGCCTGACGACTCACACTTAATTCTTCCTCTGCTCTGTCATTCGCTGCATACTTCATTTCATAGAAGAAACTAATGTCCGAGGGCGTGGCGTAGCGTTTGGTCAGAGCAAGGAGTCAGGGTAGCCAGTCGTCAGGGTAGCCAGGGGTCAGGGTAGCCGGGCGTCAGGGTAGCCGGGCGTCAGAGGGCGTGGCGTAGCGTTTGGTCAGAGCAAGGAGTCAGGGTAGCCAGTCGTCAGGGTAGCCAGGGGTCAGGGTAGCCGGGCGTCAGGGTAGCCGGGCGTCAGGGTAGCCTGGCGTCAGGGTAGACAGGTGTCAGGGTAGCCAGGCGTCAGGGTAGCCAGGTGTCAGGGTAGACAGGCGTCAGGGTAGCCAGGCGTCAGGGTAGCCAGGCGTCAGGGTAGCCAGTTGTCAGGGTAGCCAGGCGTCAGGGTAGCCAGGTGTCAGGGTAGACAGGCATCAGGGTAGCCAGGCAAGGTGATAAACACAGTCATTTGCGAACTACAGCCGCCCAAACGATTAATTCTCGAGTTTGAGTTTGTTGAGCAAAGGCTTTGGATGTTTTGGTTTTACGAAGCTGTGTCCATCACAACATTCAATAATGAATTAAATTTAGTCATTCTAGCACAATGCGATCAATTATCTGTTCTAAACATGCATTTTTCTTCTCTATGCTCATGATCTGATTTCCTGCGTGCATATGACAGACAGTTGGTGGTCGGAGCAGGTCTCTGGAGCCGCTGAGCCGGAGGAGCGTGTATTAACCTCTATGGGCTAGGTGGGACGCTTGCCACCTACTCAACAGCCAGTTGAATCCTGTGGCGTGTTATTCAAATCCTTAGATATGCTATTACTTCAATTTTTCAAAAATATGACTATTTTACACCATTTTAAAGATAAGACTCTCGTTAATCTAACCACACTGTCCGATTTCAAAAAGGCTTTACAACGAAAGCAAAACATTAGATTATGTCAGCAGAGTACCCAGCCAGAAATAATCAGACACCCATTATTCAAGCTAGCATATAATGTCACATAAACCCAAACCACAGCTAAATGTAGCACTAACCTTTGATGATCTTCATCAGATGACAACCCTAGGACATTATGTTATACAATACATGCATGTTTTGTTCAATCAAGTTCATATTTATATCAAAAAGCATAACAATTATTTTAAGAATTATAGATACAGAACTCCTCTATGCACTCGATATGTCCGATTTTAAAATAGCTTTTCGGTGAAAGCACATTTTGCAATATTCTCAGTAGATAGCCCGGCATCACAGGGCTAGCTATTTAGACACCCAGCAGGTTTAGCACTCATCAAAGTCAGATTTACTATAAGAAAAATGTTATTACCTTTGTTGTCTTCGTCAGAATGCACTCCCAGGGCTTCTACTTCAATAACAAATGTTGGTTTGGTCCAAAATAATCCATCGTTATATCCAAACAGCGGCGTTTTGTTCGTGCGTTCTAGACACTATCCTAAAGGCTAAATAAGGGTTACGAGCATGGCGCAATTCGTGACAAAAGAATTCTAAATATTCCATTACCGTACTTCGAAGCATGTCAACCGCTGTTTAAAATCAATTTTTATGCCATTTTTCTCATAAAAAAGCGATAATATTCCGACCGGGAATCTGCGTTTAGATAAACAGACAAAGGAAAAGAAACCATTCGGTCGAAGCGGGCACGCACCTAAGCCCATAGTACTCTGAGTGGCCACTTTCCAAAAGCGATAAAGTGTTTCAGCCAGAGCCTGCCTCGATATCGTTCAACGTTTTCCCGGGCTCTGAGACCCTATGGAAGATGTAGGAAGTGTCACGTTATTGCACAGATCCTGAGTCTTCAATAAAAAGAGCCAAGATGAAACACTACTTCTCAGACAGGCCACTTCCAGCTTGAAATCCTCTCAGGTTTTGGCTTGCCATAGGAGTTCTGTTATGCTCACAGACACCATTCAAACAGTTTTAGAAACTTTAGGGTGTTTTCTATCCAAAGCCAATAATTATATGCATATTCTAGTTACTGGGCAGGTGTAGTAACCAGATTAAATCGGGTACGTTTTTTGTCCAGCCGTGCAAATACTGCCCCCTATCCCCAACAGGTTAATCCTGCTGTAGGATTCATTGCGGCCAGCACTAGCAAGCCAAATTACTAAAATGAACGAGTTACTCCAAAATACAAATCATGACACTCAAGTCAGTAAAAGAGTTGTTCAAAACGAATGAATCATTCACGAACTGCACATCGTTAGCATTTAGAAGCTCTAGAGAGGAAACAACACCAAAAGAGACGGTATCTAATTCTGCACTGAAGAGGACGTCGAAACACCAAAATAGTGTTTTCAACCTTTTCTGTTAGTGCTCCCAGTCCCTGTTACAACACACCATGTAATGTTTCAAGTCACCTCAGTATCTTATGTTTCAGTACTCCAGCAAAGTTAAGGTTTCATCTCCTTCAAGTTGGTGGCAGCTCAGTTGCCATCGTTTGGTGTTACAAAACACACTTCATTCATATGGAAATCTATTTGACTACCTCAACATTATGCACATAATCAAGCACGTTACATCATTGTCTGTATTTGACAGATACAGTATGTAGGATTTGGTTTGCATGCAACATTCAGTGATTACCACACACACATAGGGTTGATAAATATAACAATCCACTGATCAGGTTTAAGATCTGCGACACTAATCTACCACCTACAAATGGCAAGCATTCGCTGAAAAGTTCATCACAGTGCTACTGGCAACAGGTTTAGCAGGTACATTGCAAATAGCTATGTAAAATCTAGACTCCACTCAAGATTGTGTGTGGCAGTGGAGGGAGGAGAAAAAAAGCAACCGAAACACATTAACCGCCCCTGGCTCTGGTTGGTCATTTGAGGATATGCTTGTAAAACGCTTAGAGAACATTGGTGAAAATTTGCTGTACCGTGCCTGTCCCCGGGGAAACTTCCCCCCCACCAGATGAAGTATAGAGGGATTAGCAGGCATGTGGATGGCAGGGCCCTGTTTAGAGGCTGTCAAGCTTGCTTGTGTCTGCTGTCAGGATTGGCCAATGTGCTTGAGAGGGAAATGAGGGCCTTCTCCTTCCCGAGCTCTCTATTTAACCTCTAACCCCTGAGGACTATGCCGTCTGTCCTCCCCCATCAGCTGCTCTGGGCTGACATCAACTCTGACTGTACTCTGTGGACGAGCGTTTGTCGATCGAGTTCACATGAGTGTTCCGTCTTCGGCAATGTTCAAACCTCTGTCCCTTCCAGGATACAGGTAAAGGTCGGAGTGTGTTGCAGCTGTACCATCCGGCTGTACAATAAAAGTAATGATAATCCACAGAAATTTGATATACTGTATCTAGTCTCCTGTCAGTGATGGACATTCACTGCGTAGCTTGAATACAAAGCAAGATGTTTCACTCAAATGTCCTCATAGGAAGAAGCTCAGCACATCATGACAGAGACAGTTATCTCCTTTGATCAATAGGCTATGAAAGAGATGAAGGCCGGAGTTTCATAAGTTCTAAGAGTTGGGAGTCAATATCGCAGCAGTCAGGAAGTATTGTCTTAGTCAGATTCAGAAAAATTCTTCCTTCCAAGTCACGACAAGTACATTCCCAAAAATCCATATTGAAGTCAAGAGAAGAGAGAGTGCTTGCTACCCTTCGAAGACCAAACTTGGGAGAAAATAAACGATTTTGTCTTGGGGCGACAGGAATTTGTGTCTCTTAGCAACTGAACAATGAGTAAAGACAATAATGACGTAAAAGACGGAATAGGTCACATTCCAAGTGACGTGAATAATTAGTTATTGTAATGGAACAGGCTCTGTCAACATACTCTTGCTGAAACATGTAATGTATGCAGATATTACACAGCTGTGTAAAGTTTACACTTACAGTATTTGCCCATTTATTACATCACGTCATGTAGAGGTCTCAGCATAACCCCATGGTACATTATGCAATCTATCATCTTCCATTTTATGCATTATTGAAATGCAAACACTATTCTATATGTTGGTCAGCCTCCAGTATTTATGCTGCAATAGTTTATATGTCGGGGGTCAGTCTGTTATATCTGGAGTATTTCTCCTGTCATATCCGGTGTCCTGTTTGAATTTAAGTATGCTCTCTAATTCTCTCGCTCTTTTTCTCGCTCTTTTTCTCTTTCTTTCTCTCTTTCTCTCTTTCTTTCTTTCTTTCTTTCTTTCTTTCTTTCTTTCTTTCTTTCTTTCTTTCTCTCTCTCGGAGGACCTAAGCCCTAGGACCATGCCTCAGGACTACCTGGCCTGATGACTACTTGCTGTCCCCAGTTGACCTGGTTGCGCTGCTGCTCCAGTTTCAGCTGTTCGGCCTGTGGCTATGGAACCCTGACCTGTTCACCGGACGTGCTACCTGTCCCAGACCTGTTGTTTTCAACTCTCTAGAAACAGCAGGTGCGGTAGAGATACTCTGAATGATCGACTATGAAAAGCCAACCGACATTTACTACTGAGGTACGGACCTGTTGCACCCTCTACAACCACTGTGATTATTATTATTATTTGACCCTGCTGGTCATCTACGAACATTTGAACATCTTGGCCATGTTCTGTTATAATCTCAACCCGGCACAGCCAGAAGAGGACTGGCCACCCCTCATAGCCTGGTTCCTCTCTAGGTTTCTTCCTAGGTTCTGGCCTTTCTAGGGAGTTTTTCCTAGCCATCGTGCTTCTACACCTGCATTGCTTGCTGTTTGGGGTTTTAGGCTGGGTTTCTGTACAGCACTTTGTGACATCAGCTGATGTAAGAAGGGCTTTATAAATACATGGGATTGATTGTTTAGGGACAGTAAGTTATGTGAGATGAATCTAGAGTCAATTAGGAATGTTCTATTTTCTTAAAAGAATGCCAGAGGAGGAAAAACATCCATTTCAATTTGGTCACGCACACTTGTGGTGCGGACAAAAGGAATAATGTCACTTAATTCAGTCACATTGTCACGGAGTAATATTCATTTTAATTACTGAAAGCAATCAGCTCAGTCAATGTGTTCCATAAACACTGCTGAAGAAAGCATGCTCAATCAAACTAGCAATCATGGTCTGGTATATTCTTTTTAAGATTTCTGTGCAAGACACATTCTCAAGGATCATGGGGGGTGATGATAGAGCACACTGATAGCCTTTATATACGTTCCTTGAATTTGTGCTTCATATGTGTCTGTGTTTGTCTGTTTCTGTGGCATGATATATGTCCTATATTATGGCTATGACATGAGGAAGAGAACTCCTTTCCTATCTGTTTTTATTGCATTTTTCCATACAAAGTTTGTTTTATTAATGAACTAGCGATATTGATTTAGCTTATTATTATAGTCTGACTAGTTTGAATCAAGCACATTTTTAAGACTGAAATTTGTGTTGTTTTTTTGGCTAGCTAGCTAATGTTAGGTAGCTAGCATGCAATGTTTTGATTCGATTATGCCAGCTGTCTGGATGATGGAGAAAAGCCTGAATACAGAGGTGCACAGAGATGACAGATGACCATGAACATATGAAGGACTATGTTATAATGCTACTCCTGAATTGCTATTGAAGTGTGGTTGGCTTTCTGGTGCTTGATTTTGGCAGCTAGCTACAATTCCAGTGGCTAGTACAGAACTCTAACTTCATCTGACTGATTCCTGCTATGAAGCCACAGACGGCGTGGACGGCGTGATGACACCGTGCAATCTGCCTGCTCCTGGCTCTCCCCTTTGATCACCTCCTCCCTCCGATGACCTCACTCAAGCTATGAACATTCTCAAACAGCACCATGCCAGTGTTTTAGACAATGATAATGCATGAACAGAAGCTGTGGTGGATGAGAGGGTTCCATGTCAACGCAATGTGATTTTGTAGCTAAGCCTCCCACTCTGTCCCCACCTCCCTCTCCTCATCACCAGGCGTCTGCCTACTCTCCGTCTACCAGTTATTTTCCAGACCCTGTCTACCACTGCTGTTTGGCCTGGTCAAAACACTGGCTAGGGCTTCCATCAAAAGAACAGGCAAACATTATTATGTTACAGTATGGTGAAACATTTATTTAGACATACTATGCTGTTTTTACTTGGAGAATTGTCCTTTATTATATGTTAGTGTTTATTTTTGCTGATGCAGACTTGTCTTGTGTGACTTAGTCATAAGTCTAGGCGTACAGATAAGAGACGTTTGGGTGCGACCGCAGCGTGTGAGATACTAACTGCAGGAAGTCAGTTGTATGGAAACTTGCAGGAAGGAGCACATTATAGTGTGAACTGTGACAAGACAGTTATACGTTTGAGCCCTTGTGCTATCAACCTTGGGCTATCTTAAATCTGCACAGACAAACCAATTGCCTTGTGCACATTACTTTCCGCCCTTGTTTCAACCCTTATGCTAAACTTTCATGAAGACAAAGAGGTTGTACTTTCGATAAAAGCGGAGAGCCAACTTTTCATTGGGCTCTTAACCCTGCACTGTTGAGGGGATTGTTATCTGCTCCCGATTTGCAAATCTTATAATAAAGTTGTTTGAATAATCTATAGTCTCTCTCCCTTTTGATTAGAATTTCCACTACAACAGTAGTTAACAATGACAAGATAATTAGTCTATATAATATACGCAGATGTTGCCTTGTGCACTGGACCATGGCCTCACTTTGCTGTAATCGTTGAAACGCGTAAGCAGAAAAGTTCCCAGATGGTTACTAATGTTAGATTTAACAGATGCTCTTACACGGAGAAACGAGGGTTAAGTGCCTTGCTCAAGGGCACATCAACAGATGTTTCACCTAGTTGGCTCTGGGATGCAAACCAGCAACCTTTCAGTTACTGGACCAACGCCCTTTACCGCTGGGCTACCTGCCGCATCCGGAGGAAATTATCTCCCAGTCAGTGGATGATTATGGAGCAGGTTTGACATCTTTTTAATAGCTGGAGAAACAAACAAACATGTCCCCCAAAGAGCATTCTCAAGGGATTACTGTTACAAAGAACAAATGATGCTCATAATAAAGGACCGAAAAAGATCACCTTAAAGAGGACGCTCGGCGGAAAGTGTGGGATTAGCTTTTTCTAGCCAAACTTTTGCATAATTTCTGCAGCTTTCTGCACCTCATGGACGTCTGATGCCGCAGGGCATCCTACTTACGGAGGTCACCAACACACAGTCATTCAAGAAGCTGGCCACCCAATCAACAACGGCTGAGGCCCAGATATCTGTATATAATGCCACTATGTGATCCGACACCTCCACCTGCTCAGAGAACACCTGTACATGATAACGCACAAGTCTGTCTCCTCTTTTGGAATTGGAATTCATTCATTGTGATTGAACTAGATTGCGTTTTATGGGAAAGAGGATTTTTTTGCTTGCTTTTCCATGTCAGGTAGATGCTGCAGTTGGATAATAAACACATTACTTTATCTGAATCATTACATGATATTGTATTTTTTGCACAACATGTTGTGTGCTTTGTAATAACAAGACTTTGAGCATCCTTATCTACCAGATGAGTCATGTCCAAGTTGCCTCTCTCTGCCTCTCCAGTGGTGTTATCTTTTTGTGTACATGGAGCTGTCCTCTGTTTTCTGGGAGCATTGTTGTGCAAAGGGAGAGAGCAGTACTGCTGGCCAGTAATTAGATCTGGGGCTACTGCGAGAGACTTCAAGCTGCAGCAACTCGAACCACAAGCAATTTCATGCGACTGTATACCGCAGAGTGAATAACTCACATGGAGTTCTCTCTCTCTCTCGCACACACACACACCTAATCCAGACTCCGTAAACCTCATCGCACGTACGCACGCACACACGCACGCACACACACACACTTAGGACAGGTCCACTGCTAAGCTCCACTGCTCTCCTCTCCTTCCCTAATTGCTGTATAAGAAGCTCCACAGGCTGGGATGTGGTTGGCTAAGGTAGCCGGGGATCAGAGAGGGGAGACTGGAGTAGATAATGCGTTTTCTTTTTGCTCCAGAAGACACAGAGAGGCTGCAGAGCAACAGTGACAGACGGGCACCTCTGCCGTTATTTTTGGGGTTCTCTGGTGCTCTCTCTGTAACTGGACAGGCCAGGGTACCTTTCCACTCCCATGCTTCACCAGGCAGTAAGGTCAGCCAAGCAGGGCAGAATAACTGAACCTGTTACTCTTATCTTTCACCCCTTCAAACAAACAGAAAAACTAAAATTCATGCACGCACACAGTACAGCTCTCTGGATGTTGTCAACATAGTATGGCAACAATCTCAAACGACTCTGTCAAAGGGAGAGATTATATAATTTTCAGGAATTCTATTGTAGTTTCATTTCCATTTCACAAATAGTATGTCTCAGATTCCAAGAAAACTTTCTATGATTTGTCACTTTTGTACTGTGTTCTTTGATATCTTATGAAGAGGAACTCTTACTTTTCATCTATTTGAAATGGCAGAATCTAAATGAAAGCAGTGATGCTATTAGGGCCAGGACGATATATATATTTTTCCATGGCAAAAACACGAAGCAGACCAAACTCTTTGGTCCTTTAAAATCCCGCTGTATGTAAAACATTGTGTGCTTTAGCTTGGGAAATAAACAAGTGTAACTCTAGATGACAACATAATGATGTTTGTTACCAACATTAGGGCCGTTTTCATAAAGAAGTTAAATCCGCTTTGTGTTTTGTTTCCTTGCCACCATACTAACGAGTATCACAATACTGGTATTGTCCTGGCCCTAGATGATATCTCGGAATTCCAGCTTCTTCTACTGTAAAACAATAAGTGAAGACAGCAGTCATGTTGTTCTTGGATTGGATGACTTCTTTAGATGTGTGTTGTATTTCATGTTTGGGTGATGTTGCGATTTACTGTAATGAACCGCTGCTGGGTGCCTTCATTCAGCTGGCTGTGTTTTCTCTGTGCTAGTTAATAATTGCCATCTACATTATATAGCATGGAGAAAACATTAACTTCAATCAATCTGCTGTACATGTAGGCTTAGCTACATACAGGTCAGGCACAGTGGTCATAGATTTACCACACTATAGTAAAGTTGTATTTGTGGCTTGCCTGTTTTCCTTGGTACTCTAATGATATCTCTCTGTGGTGGCAGGCTGAAGGGACAGTGTCTGTGTGAGTCAGCCCGGGTTCTGTGAGGCCTGACAGGTCGAGACACCGTTGGGGAGACCATTAGGCCTACACGGGGAAGGGGGACTGACAGGCAGTTGACAGAGGCTCACGTTGGGACGGCCAGGACCATGACCAGGGGACAGCAGGCCACATAAAGAATCAGCCAAGCCCAGCCATGTCTGATTCAGAGCGCTTTCTCTGACTTTCTCTCCATCCGACTCTGTCTAAATCCTCGCCTCTGACCCTCATTTTAGTCAGTTTGACTCCTCTGTTTCCCTTTCTCTCTCTCAGATTCTAACTCTTCTCATGTTCTGTCTCTCTACTCAAATTTTTCTCTCCTCCTCCTTCTCCATCTCTGTCTGTCTATTTGTCTCTGTCCGTATCTGGGTTCAGTCTCAGTCACTGTGATATGAGCTGCTGTGTCAGCTGAGTGAACCTTGCCTCAAAGCAGCTGCCAGCGAATGGGCACACCACATCCCTCCCTCTAGTGCCTTTCTCTCTATCCTTCTCATGTTTTATCTTCATCTTCTTGGTTAGACAATCATACAGTGGATATATGAGGGATTTAGTTCATCCTCTAGCCGAGGTTGGGTTTGAGATTGAGGTTATATGTGTTCTAGGATTACAGTGTTATCAACTGATAGGTGTTGGACTTGTTGGAATGAAAGTTGATGTGATGCGAGACAGAGGTGCTCACTCTTTCTGTGAAATGCATAGCTCTCAATATATATTATTTATGCCGAGTAGAATGGTCCTTTTTCCATCATCTGCTATCTGTTCAAATCCTTTCATGTCATAAGTTGGATGAAAATACACTGAAAAAAAATTGAAATGCAACGTGCAATAATTTCAACGATTTTACAGAGTTACAGTTCATATAAGGAAACCAGTCAAATCAAGTAAATTGGTCACAGATGTTGGTCACATATACCTTTAAAAAAGTAGGGGATGTGGATCAGAAAACCAGTCAGCATCTGGTGTGACCACCATTTGCCTCATGCAGCATGACACATCACCTTCACATAGAGTTGATCAGGCTGTTGATTGTGGCCTGTGTAATGTTGTCCCTTTCCTCTTCAATGTCTGTGCTAAGTTGATGGATATTGGCGAGAACTGAAACACGCTGTCGTACACGTCAATCCAGAACATCCCAAACACGCTCAATGAGAGATATGTCTGGTGAGTATGCAGGCCATGGATGAACTGGGACATGTTCAGCTTCCAGGAATTATGTGCAGATCCTTGCAACATAGGGTCATGCATTATCATGCTGAAACATGAGGTGATGGTGTCGGATGAATGGCACAACAATGGGCCTCAGGATCATTCAAATTGCCATCGATAAAATGCAGTTGTGGTAGTTGTCTGTAGCTTATGCTTGCCCATACCATAGCCCCACAACCACCATGGGGCTCTCTGTTCACAATGTTGACATCAGCAAACTGCTCGCCCACACAACACCATACACGGTGTCTGCCATCTGCCCGGGATGGTTGAAACCGGGATTCATCCATGAAGAGCACACTTCTCCAGTGTACCAGTGGTCATCGAAGGTAAGCATTTGCCAACTGAAGTCGGTTATGACGCCGAACTGCAGTCAGGTCAAGACCCTGGTGAGGATGACGAGCACGCAGATGAGCTTCCCTGAGACGGTTTCTGACAGTTTGTGCAGAAATTCTTTGGTTATGCAAACCCACAGTTTCATCATCTAGTCTCAGATGATCCTGCAGGTAAAGAAGCAGGATATGGAGGTCCTGGGCTGGTGTGGTTAAACGTGGTCTACGGTTGTGAGGCCAGTTGGACCAACAGTTTACATATTGTGTTTATATTTTTGTTCAGTGGTAGTTGAAGGCAAAAAAAAGGATATCACTTTCATAGTAAAACGTTTTTCCTCCAACTTTATCATACCGCCAACTTTTTTCAGCCTTTCCTTTATATCTGAAAGGTATTAACGGTATCAAACTCAAAACTTAGTATGAAACATAACATGCCAATTATCTGTTATCCATCCTCCTGACAGTTCTAAATTTTGCAAGGCATGTCACTACACCCATCTTTTTGCATAGCCCACCACTACGCATGCACTGTTTTTTTTTAAACCACAACTGGATGAATCCATAAAGAATTACTGTGTGAATAAATACTGAATTACGAAAATGTTCAATAAAGTAGGCTAATGCAATTGAAGGCATGTTTCAAATTGTTGCTTACTGAAACTTCCAAAGTTATCTTATTCTTGTAATAGATTTGAAGCAATAGCCTACCTGCGTGTGGTCAGCTAGATGATCATTTCAGCAGTTTTGATTGGAACAAATCAATACATGTCAGATTTTTGTTTTCACTGAGTCTTCATTTGGATATTGGTTAGGCTACATTTAGGCTGGAATTTTTTTTCTAAGTTAAGGTGAGTGCTGCCCATGCTCATCTTGCCTAGCTGCCTCATTTATTGCAACATTCTGCCATGTTATATAGTTTAACAAGTGGATTATTCACTCGCAGTCGCGTAGTAGCCTAGGCCTATTCCCGACCAAAAGCCTGTCTTCACTGACTTGTCTGATAATCAATCCATGTGATTTTTTTTTACTGAATCTCCATCTGTATAGGCTATTAGATGAATTGGTTCTTGGCTGGACAAATAACTGAAGGTGGTTCAGCTCATCTATCACAGATCGCATATAGTCAATTCCAAAAGCCCGCGGAGGTTGTGAAATATGAACGACATTCACATGCTTCTGAAAATAGGATTGCTATTATTTTCTATCAGTATCATGAAGGTAAGACTCTAAGCCTGCTCTGAAACAAAGCAGAATGAGCATAGGAAAGAGATGAAACATAGATGTTCACCGGACGTGCTTGTTGCACCCTCGACAACTACTATGATTATTATTATTTGACCATGCTGGTCATTTATGAACATTTTAACATCTTGACCATGTTCTATTATTATATCCACCCTGCACAGCCAGAAGAGGACTGGCCACCCCTCATAGCCTGGTTCCTCTCTAGGTTTCTTCCTAGGTTTTTGGCCTTTCTAGGGAGTTTTTCCTAGGGAGTTTTTCCTAGCCACCGTGCTTCTTTCACATGCATTGCTTGCTGTTTGGGGTTTTAGGCTGGGTTTCTGTACAGCACTTTGAGATATCAGCTGATGTACGAAGGGCTATATAAATACATTTGATTTGATTTGATTTGATAAGGAAGCATGGGCTTGGGCTCTGTTAAAAAATATAACGTTTTTATATGACAGCGGTTCCACACCTTCCCGTAACACAAGTTGTGTGGGAAAAATATTTGTTGTATTTTATTCTGTTAAATTCCATGATATTCTTATTATAAAATATACTGTGTGTTGACTGTGATTGGGTAGGTGTTTGTCTGTTTAATGAAAAAAAATAACAAGCTATTGATTTCATTTGGATGGTGCAGTCATGGTTGTACAGACCCATAACGTAGGCCTAATAAAGCTGAAAATACAGTGCATTCGGAAAGTTTTCAGACCCCTTGAAATTTTTTCCACATTTTGTTATGTTAAAGCTTTATTCTAAAATGGATTTAAAAAATAATAATACTTCTCATCAATGTACACACAATACCCCATAATAACAAAGCAAAAACAGGTTTAAGGAATGTTTGCAAATGTATTCAAAATAAAAATATTTATTTACATAAATATTCAGACCCTTTGATATGAGACTTGAAATTCAGCTCAGGTGCATCCTGTTTCCATTGATCATCCTTGAGGAGTTTCTACAACTTGATTGGAGTCCACCTGTGGTAAATTCAATTGATTGGACATGATTTGGAAAGGCACACACCTGTCTATGTAAGGTCCCACAGTTGACAGTGCATGTCAGACTGAACAATAGGGGATGAAGGGCCTTGGTCAGAGAGGTGACAAAGAATCCGATGGTCACTCTGACAGAGCTCCAGAGTTCCTCTGTGGAGATGAGAGAACCTTCCAGAAGGACAACCATCTCTGCAGCACTCCACCAATTACGTGTTTATGTTAGAGTGGCCAGATGGAAGCCACTCCTCAGTAAAAGGCACATGCCAGCCCGGTAGGAGTTTGCCAAAAGGAACCTAGAGGACTCAGACCAAGAGAAGCAAGATTCTCTAGTCTGATGAAACCAAGATTGAACATTTTGGCCTGAATGCCAAGCGTCACATCTGGAGGAAATCTGGCACCATCGCTACGGTGAAGAATGGTGGTGGCAGCATCATGCTGTGGGGATGTTTTTCATTGGCAGGAACTGGGAAACTAGTCAGGAATGAGGGAAAGATGAGCAGAGCAAAGTACTGAAAGATCCTTGATGAAAACCTGCTCCAGAGCACTCAATACCTCAGACTGGGGCGAAGGTTCACTAAGCACACAGCGAAGACAATACGGGACTGGCTTCAGACAAGTTTCTGAATGTCCTTAAGTGGCCCAGCCAGAGCCCGGACAAGAACCCGATCGAACATCTCTGGAAAGACTTCGAAATAGCTGTGCAGTGACGCTCCCCATCCAACCTGACATAGGTAGAGAGGATCTGCAGAGAGGAATGGGAGAAACTCCACAAGTTCAGGTGTGCGAAGTTTGTAGCGTAATACCCAAGAAGACTCAAGGCTGTAATCGCTGCCAAAAGGGCTTCAACAAAGTACTGAGTAAAGGGTCTGAATACATTATTTTTAATAAATGTGCAAAAAAAAAAGCTTTTGCTTTGTCATTATGGGGTATTGTGTGTAGATTGATTTTACTTTTAATCAATTTTAGAATAACGCTGTAACGTAACCAAATGTGGAAAAGGGGTCTGAATACTGTCCAAATGCACTGTATGCTATTCTGTTCTTTTGAAAAGACATTTTATTATTCTTATGTTTCTTAGGACCTGCCTAAACAATGAATAATGGATTTAGTTTTGATGGTGTATATTCTCAAAAGGATTTTGTAAAATAGACGCCCGCCCACATCGGCACACCACTACTACCACTTTTCCCCAGCATGTCGACATGCACACGAGAGGTATAAAAGGTTACACAAACAATAATGTTATAATAATGGGCCTGTTTGTAAGAGGGTAATATAAACATTACCCAATTATAAAAAAAATTTAGAGACAAAATACTGTAAATCCTATGTGAAAGCAGTATTTGTATACCCAATTCTCTGCTATTGAAGTCTACTTGTCTGATAAAAGTACAACTTTTCAGATAAATTGTCCCAAGTTGTGTATAAACCTGCAGTCAGTTGTGTAACATTGCTAATTAAATATTCAGGCTTACTTACAGCTGGCAATCATTATGGACATCCAGCACCTGAAACAGGAAGACGGAGGACGACTCAGAGACGACTAAGGGAAATTAATATTTCAAATGCAACAAATAAAGACACCTCCAACCAGCATTGGGACTTGTTTGACAAAATGCCTCCTTATATACACTCAGCAATCTTTCTCCAATGACTTAAATTAGCACATACAATTGAGTGTTGCCCTGGTGAGTGCTTGACAAAACACACCCCTGAGAACCCTGTGCCCTGTCATCCATCCACAGACATCTGCTGATCGAAGCAGCATGTCCTCCAGCAATCTAAACCAGAGGGCCTACAGAGACAGGTTAGAGGATTCCAGTCGTCAGATTATCAGGATAACACAGAGGCTTTACAGTAGTTCAATGATTATGGATGAACTGTTACTGCATTTTGCATATTCAACGTTTGTTGAATTATCTACGGAACCTGTTAGCCATGGACTGGTTATTTCAGTACACATCAATACATTACATTGTGTAGTCTGTTTACAGCCCCTAATCATGATCACAAACCATGGTTTGAAAATAACATTCAGTTCCATCTTACATTTTTTGGGACCATTGGAGATTATGAGTTTTTCGTATCAGCCAAATGCAAATGTGTTCAGCGAGCTCAGGGGAAGAATTTTCTGTAAGCAGGGGTTGCCAGGCCTTAAGCTCCAGACAGAGATAACACCTGTCTATTTCTGAGTGCTTCCTGGAATGAATTGCATCTGTTTGGGTTAAACCAGTCGTGCAGACAGATAAAACATAATTAAATCAACTGTATATACAAATACATAAGTCATTTTAAGAGGATGCATATACCGGAAATTGTTTTCGAGAAATGCAATGGCATCTGAAAAATATCAGTAGATTATTTGTATGCATATACATTAAGCAGGTCCGGGCGGGCCTTAGGGCGCCTGGCCCGCCCTACCATTCCTCCTTGCCCGTCCAAATAAATATTGAAATATTGATTTGTTTGACTGAGACGTGTGCCTACAGAAAAACACATCAATCGAAGTTAAACCATCCGGGCGAGCGAAACAGTGCCCCTCTGTCTCAGTATGTATAGACCATGTATCTGATTCTGTCTGGACAAAAAAGAGAATGGCATGTCATTCTATACACCCCTTTCTGTGTTTGCAAACGTTGCCGCACAAGGGTAATGCGCGCAAGTTGGTGGCGGAACAAGCCGGAATTCTTAAAGAATGCCAGCAAAAAAAGTCTCTATTTACAGTTGCTTATGAACGCATTTCACACTACTTTTGGAGTATAATTGGATTTTAAGGCTCGCATGAATGTCCTGCTTAATATAATGTGTCATCATCACAAATCAACTGCATTATACTTAAAAAACATTTCAACTTCAACCAGTAAAATGGCTCTTTGGCTAGCTTTTGCTACAGCGTATATCAATGAGCATTAGCATTCTAGCTAACAACTGCAGCAACCAAAATAGTTATTTTGCATAGATCACAAGCAAATATAATCTTAGTGACTGTTCAAGGAAGAATCAAAACATAATTGTAAGCATATGAGAACCGAAAAAGTAATACAAATGTAAATCTAGGCTATGTTGAATAGGCACAGATGGTGATGGCTTTCTTACTGCCGCCAGGAGTCGTGCACATCTGTGCGTGACATCAGTGTGTCAAGTGCTGGAAAAGGCTGTGAGGCAGTAATCGCTGCCAAAGGTGCTTCAACAAAGTACTGAGGGACTGAATACTTTTATCTTTTGTAAATGTGCCTATATTTTATTTATTTTTTACTGTTTTTGCTTGGTTATTATGGGTATTGATGAGGGAAAAAACTATTTTATCCATTTTAGAATAAGGCGATAACGTAACACAATATGTAAAAAGTCAAGGTGTCTGAATACTTTCCGAATGCACTGTGTACAGATGGGAAAGGAACGTTAAGGTGCTGGATTGTTTTGCCAAAATGTTAGACTATAATTACTAACGACTAAATACAATTATTCTAAATGCTCAACCAGTGAGCATGACTTCTTCAAAAAAAGAATAGCTGTGGATTGTTTCAAATCACAAGTGTGTAGGCCTATGCCTATTTGGGAAGCACACATGGCAATAGGTCTAGCTGATTGAGATGCTGTACGTGACATCAGTGTGTATTGTACTGGAAAAGGGTCTATTTCTGTCCAGACAGAATCAGATACATGGGCTACATATAGAGGGGAGCTGGTTGGCTTGCCTCAGATTCTTTCTCCAGTGAGATAGTTTCAGCAGAGAGGAAGAGGCGAAGCAAGAGGGCTCACTCTCACCAAAATCTATCCTGAATAAACCAAATTAGTTTCTATAGCCATAATATGTAGAGCTAAGCTTGTCTCCTGCCTTCCCACCTTTGGGACAAAGACTCCCATTGTTAGGGTGGAGACAAGAGCATCTCGTCATTATACAGTGCATTCAGAAAGTATTCAGAACCCTTGACTTTTTTCACATTTTGTTATGTTACAACCTTATTCTAACATGGATTAAATTAAAATGTTTTCCTCCTCAATCTACACATAATACCCAATAATGACGAAGCGAAAACAGATTTGTAGAAATGTAGGCAAATTTACGTGATCAATTTCCATTGATCATCCTTGAGATGTTTCTACAACTTGATTGGAGTCCACCTGTGGTAAATTCAATTGATTGGACATGATATAAGGTCCCACAGTTGACAGTGCATGTCAGAGCAAAAACCAAGCCATAAGGTCAGAGGAATTGTGCGTAGAGCTCCGAGAAAGGATTGTGTCGAGGTACAGATCTGGGGAAGGGCACCAAAAAATGTCTGCAGCATTGAAGGTCCCCAAGAACAGTGGCCTCCATCAATATTACATGGAAGAAGTTTGGAACCACCAAGACTCTTCCTAGAGCTGGCCACACGGCCAAACTGAGCAATCAGGGTAGAAGGGCCTCGGTCAAGGAGGTGACCAAGAACCCGATGGTCACTCTGACAGAGCTCCAGAGTTCCTCTGGTAGAGATGGGAGAACTTTCCAGAAGGACAACCATCTCTGCAGCACTGTACCAATCAGGCCTTTATGGTAGAGTGGCCAGACAGAAGCCACTCCTCAGTAAAAAGCTCTTGACAGCCCAGTTTGACTATGACAAAAAGGCACCTAAAGGACTCAGACCATGAGAAACAAGATTCTCTGCTCTGATGAAACCAAGATTGAACTCTTTGTCCATCTGGAGGAAACCTGGCACCATCCCTACGGTGAAGCATGGTGGTGGCAGCATCATGCTGTGGGGATGTTTTTCAGCGGCAGGGACTGAGTGACTAGTCAGGATCGAGGGAAAGATGAACAGAGCAAAGTACAGAAAGATCCTTGATGGTCCAGAGCGCTCAGGACCTCAGACTGTGGGTGAAGGTTCACCTTTCAACAAGACAATGACCCTATGCACACAGCCAAGACAATGCAAGAGTGGCTTTGGGACAAGTCTCTGATTGTCCTTGAGTGGCCAAGCCAGAATTGATTGAACATCTCTGGAGAAACCTGAAAATAGCTGTGCATTGACCCTCCTCAACCTGACAGAGCTTGAAAGGATCTGCAGAGAAGAATCGGAGAAACTCCCCAAATTCAGGTGTGCCAAGCTTATAGCGTCATACCCAAAAAGATTTAAGGCTGTAATCGCTGCCAAGGGTTCTTCAACAAAGTACTAAGTAATGGCTCAGAATACTTATGTAAATGTGATATTTCAAAAAATAATAATAATTTACAAACATAAAAAAAGAAATGGTTTTGCTTTGTCATAATGGGGTATTGTGTGTAGATTGATGAGGGGGAAAAAACTATTTAATCAACTTTAGAATAAGGTGGAAAAAGTCAAGGGGTCTGAATACTTTCCGAATGCACTGTATACAGATGTCTGATTTCAGCCTCTTGGAAAGGAAATTGGAAAGGAAAGTTGGCGGTGCACTGTTAGGATGCTGATTTCCCCTAAATGAAATGTATGTTTCGCCAAAATTGTAGACTGTAATTACTCCTGTCTACATAAAAACATTCTAAATACTCCACCAGTGAGGTGACTTAGCCACAGAGGATCATTAGCTTCTTCAAAAAAAGAATAGCTGTGGATTGTTTCAAATCACAAGTGTGTAGGCCTATGCCTATTTGGGAAGACTGCAATTTGGGTAGTGCGCGTGGCAAAGGGATAGCTGATTGAGATGCGGCTTTCAACGATGAGCATCTAAAATATGTATGAAGATACTATGTCTTGAGAATAACATAAAATGTTGCAACAAGAATTAAGGGAGGGGTGTGTGGCAAAGATATGGCATGTCTCTCTCCAAAATGCATGCACTCAGCTCTCCAGAATGTGCTCAGCTGTCTCCCGCCAATTCAAGCGCATTAATTGTTTCATTGTGTGAATTGTTTGCCCTTTGATTGTTTATTTTTTATCGTTCACCATTACATGTCACCAGTAGGCCTGGTAAATGTACTGTTAATCCCCCGACATTTGGGTACATTCATTTCTGTTCATGCATGTATTAATTGCAGTCAGTTACCGTTCTCATTCTCAGACTTTAAAGGTTGTTTACAGAGTTTACAACCTGCTCAACTTGTGCGAAACAAGTTTTGGTTTATTTTATAACCATTACAGTTTTGTCAATTGTTTCCATGTCTTTTGTTTGGAGTGCTCCATGTGAGCAATGAGGATGTGTCTGGTTTCTCTTTCTTGATACGTTGAGGGAGCATGTGCACTTGAGCACACACAGAGGTATGCCTACCTGGCCTGCTGCAAGAAAAAGTAGGAGATTGCCCATTTGGCAATGTCTGATTTCTGATCGTCATAACCCACCACTAATAACCTGAGCTTCTCAGTCATTTTTTTCTTCACCTCACACAGTAAGTCAATGAAGTCTGTTTTTTTAAACATCCATTGCGAATGATAGTTCCTCAGTATTTGAAAAATATTTCCAATACTCCAAGAGCAAAATATCATGGTCTGATGATTTCATATTTCCAGTGGAAACGTCATAAAAAAACAGCTGTCTGTCCTGAGCTCACTGGCGCAGGAAACTCTGAGGGCCCGGAATAGGCTAGTTGATACAATGCTGCAAGTTCGCTAGTGACAGATTTGGGACGACCCAGTTGATGATTTGATACAAATGTTCCACTTCAATAGCAACAGCTCAAGTCAAGACAGAGAAAGGGAGGCAGACAGGCGGAGTAGAGTGATGAATGTGAAATATAAAAAATGTCTACGTGTTTTACTTAGTTGACGATTACTTTTCCATTGACCTAAAGGCTATCTCTGAGTTCTTTGCGTTTTAACTTTTAGATTTTCATCGTTTTACGACAGATTTTTATGATTAATCACGTGACAATGATTTTGAGAAACTAAAACGCTATAATTGAAATTAAAATATTCCACGAAAATGCGCATATCAGTTTTTTTTTACGCATATCGGTAGAAATGGTAAGATAAATTGTAAGCTTCCCCAAACTTGAAACTCAAGAGCTGCCTATGGTCTTTACTTTAACACCCATAACAAAAAATATATTGAATGCGCAAGCGCACGCACACATAGGAGGTCCAGTGAAAAAACATGCCCGCCTATGGAAATCAAAGGCAGGTCCAACTGATTCATTCTGGCACAGGCCATGACCGTAAGTAGGCCTACATGGCAATCCAATGGAAAATGAAAATCACGCACACACGATTTACAACAGATTTGTAAAAACAGATTTTCCACCCTAACTAACAGGTGTTTAATCTGCCTTCGGAATAGGTTCTTCAATTCGTTGGAATCTCTTTTAAGGGAAACAATTGTTGAGGGAATCTGGTTAATTTGATACATTCAGGGGGTTTCCAAATGGCATGTCGTTAAGGGTTATGTTTAGCCTGTTTCAATCATTGAAAGCTGGGTATTACTGTACAACTTCAGCATGCAAAATATATAATTTGCTACATTTGTACAATGCTTTTAGGCATGGACAAAATGACCCATAAGGATGTTTTTTCTGTAAAACATGGTCTATAACTGGGACTCTGTCATGCCCTGACCTGAGAAAGACGGTTAATTTCTCTATTTTGTTGGGTATGGGGTGGGCATTCTATGTTTTGTATTTCTTTGTTTTGGGCCGAGTATGGTTCCTAATCAGAGGCAGCTGTCTATCGTTGTCTCTGATAGGGAATCATACTTAGGCAGCCTTTTCCCACCTGTGTTTGTGGGTAGTTGTTTTCTGTTTAGTTTTCTGTACCTGACAGAACTGTTGTCTTGTTTTTGTTTTGTTATTTTGTTCGAGTGATTCATAGTGAAATAAAATCATGAACACTCTCCACGCTGCGCTTTGGTCTCCTCTCTACGACAGCCATTACAGAACTACCCACCACAACTGGATCAAGCAGCGTGCCCGGGAGGAGATGGATTCCTGGTCTCTGGAAGAGTTGTGAGAGAGGATGGACTGGACTTGGGAGGAAAATATTGGAGAGATACAGAAGCCTGCCGGGGAAGCACGAGAGGCAGCCCCCCCAACAAAAATGTTGGTGGGGGCACACTGGTAGATTGGCGGAGTCAGGGTTGAGACCTGAGCCAACTCCCCGTGCTTATCGTGGTGAGCATGTGCCTGCTCCTCGCACTCTCCCTCCAGTGCGCCTCCACAGCCCAGTATGTCCTGTGCCTGCTCCTCGCACTCTCCCTCCAGTGCGCCTCCACGGCCCAGTATACCCTGTGCCAGCTCTGCGCACCTGGTCTCCAGTGCGTCTCCCCAGTCAGGTGAGACCTGTTCCAGCTCCACGAAAGAAGCCTCCAGTGATGATCTATGGTCTGAAGCCTCCAGTGAAGATCCATGGCACGAAGCCTCCAGTGATGATCCATGGCGCGAATCCTCCAGTGATGATGCATGGCGCGAATCCTCCAGTGATGATGCATGGCGCGGAGCCTCCAGTGATGATCCATGGCGCGGAACCTGTAGGGATGCCCTCCAGTCCGGAGCGATCAGCGACGCCCTCCAGTCCGGAGCGATCAGCGACGCCCTCCAGTCCGGAGCGATCAGCGACGCCCTCCAGTCCGGAGCGATCAGCGACGCCCTCCAGTCCGGAGCGATCAGCGACGCCCTCCAGTCCGGAGCCTCCAGCGACGCTCCCCAGTCCGGAGCCTCCAGCGACGCTCCCCAGTCCGGAGCCTCCAGCGACGCACCGCAGCCCGGAACCTCCTGAGACGCTCCGCAGCCCGGAGCCTCCTGAGACGTCCGGCAGCCCGGAGCCTCCTGAGACGTCCGGCAGCCCGGAGCCTCCGGCGGCGGTCGGCAGTTCGGAGCCTCCGGCGGCGGTCGGCAGTTCGGAGCCTCCGGCGATGATCCGCGGTCTGGTTCCTCCGGCGACACAGAAGCGGGGGAATCAGCGGGCGGAGTGGGGGCTATGCCCCGAACCAGAGCCGCCGCCAAGAATAGATGCCCACCCGGACCCTCCCCTATAGGTTCAGGTTTGCGGCCGGGAGTCCGCACCTTTGGGGGGTACTGTCACACCCTGACCTGAGAGAGACAGTTTATTTCTCTATTTTGTTAGGTCAGGGTGTGGGGTGGGCATTCTATGTTTTGTTTTTCTTTGTTTTGGGCCGAGTATGGTTCCTAATCAGCTGACTAAGCAGCTGTCTATCCTTGTCTCTGATTAGGAATTATACTTAGGCAGCCTTTTCCCACCTGTGTTTGTGGGTAGTTGTTTTCTGTACCTGACAGAACTGTTGGCTTGTTTTCATTTTGTTATTTTGTTTGAGTGTTTCATAGTGAAATAAAATCATGAACACTCACCACGCTGCGCTTTGGTCCCCTCTCTACGACAGCCGTTACAGACTCATTATTTACTCATGTGTGATGTTGCTTCACAATCAAATCAGTATGAGTGAGATTGCCAGAATACACTCTGTGTAGTTAGTCCCCTTGTGGGGTCAAAGGGAACAAATTCAGTTACCCAAAGTGGGTGAAACACAGAGAATCATTCAGGCCCGTAGCCCTTTGCCTAACTCAGAGCAGTCTAAGCAGCCTCCTTGGCCTCAGTGGCAGACTGAAGATACTGGGGCTTTGGGATTCAAACCTGTGCCATATGGCTCATAAGAAGAGAAGCAATGACATGCTCTAAAACTCCAGCCAACACTACGAGATTAGTGACTTGGCTGCCAGTCAGTCAGTCAATGAATCAGGGTCACGACCAGAAAGACCAGATTGAAGAAAGATTGTTTATCTATTCTTAGAAAATAATCTATGTCATGAGAGAGAGAGTAGGTGGCTGTACCGCCGTGTACTGTAAATATGTAGCATTTCTGGTCTATCCCTTAATCTGTTTTAATGTATACATCAAGCAGCTTAACTGCTTGACAAAACAAGGAGAAAACCCCCAGTATTTTGACAGAACCAGAATCCAACATGAGGCAATCAAAGTCAACCCTACATTACTGTTCATTTGGTTGGAGGAATTTATTCATGAAAGCGAAAGGTGCATTTCTTTAGAGCCTTGTCGTTGACTGCAAACCCATCCAATTGACTGCAAACCCATCCAATTTCCCTTTGTCACCGGCCGTGTCAGACAACAGTATGCTGCATGTGTATAATGTAGTGTATAAAAGAGTCAGGGACAAAAAAAATAGGTTTTCACTGGAGATAATCGACTGCTGCCTTCTATCCCGGCTCCTGAGCACGTCTGCTATGGTCAGATAGGCCGGGAGAATACGTCGAGCGTCTGTCGGGAAGTGAATTGAGGGTCAGTCCTCGACAGTGACTTATCAGACGCTCGTTCTTTATGTTGACATTGGGGAGAGGCTGAGATTAAGGATGTGTATTATCTGGTGGCTATGTTTAACACTGGCTACAGTGTGGGTCTAGCCATCAGAGGGCGAAGGGAAAAGATGTGACATGCTTATGCTGGCAACTCCCTCTGATGAAGTCCACACAGCAGCACTCACACAGTGGTGCCCATCAACACAACATTCAGATCAGAAGGCGACAAGTTATTTTCAGACCTACACAGATGATCCAAGGGTGATCAAACCAGGTCATAGTGTTCTAATTAAATGTATGTTGCAGGTGGAATCCTTCAGAAAGCTGGAATGTAATGTGCAAAAGGACAAATCATTGCACAGCATGTTTTTACTACTCAAGGACTGGAACTGTGAAAAAATATATATTGCAGGTGGAATCATTCAGAAACTGGAACTCAGCAGGAGTCACTATATTATGTTATAATTTATCTAGTTGGTGTCCACCAGATAGGAACACTCCGATTGAGCTCAAACGATATATCAGAATTGTGACCTGACTATTAATATAATCTCTTCCCCATGATCTCTTCCTACAGAGTGTGTGATAAGGATGGTAAGGACAGACATAGGCAGTGTTGTCCCATGCCTTTGTCATCTTATATTCACTCATTTGTTTATAATCAACTTAGATTTTTCAAAGCTTTTAAAACTTTTCACAAACACACTGAACAAAAATGTAAATGCAGCATGCAACATTTTCAAAGATTTAACTGAGTTATAGTAAGGAAATCAGTCAATTTAAATAAATAAATTAGGACCTAATCTATGGATTTCACATGACTGGGAATACAGTGATTGTGTTGATTGCAGATACCTTAAAAAAAAGTAGGACCGTGGATCAGAAAATCAGTCCGTATCTGGTGTGACCACCATTTGCCTCATGCAGCGCGACACATCTCCTTCACATAAACTTGATCAGGATGTTGATTGTGGCCTGTGGGATGTTGTCCCACTCCTCTTCATTGGTTGCTCGAAGTTGCTGGATATTGGCGGGAAATGGAACACGCTGTCGTACACGTCGATACAGAGCATCCCAAACCTGCTCAATGGGTGCCATGTCTGGCCATCGAAGAACAGGGAAATGTTTAGCTTCCAGGAATTGTTTTCAGATCCTTGCGACATGGGGCCATACATTATCATGCTGAAACATGAGGTGATGGTGGCGGGTGAATGGCACAACAATGGCTTCAGGATCTCGTCACGTTATCTCTGTGCAATCAAATTGGCATCAATAAAATGCAATTGTATTCGTTGTCAGTAGCTTATGGCTGCCCATAACATAACCTCACTGCCACTATGGGGCACTCTGTTCATAACACGTTTCAGGTAAGACCCAAGTACAGGCTGTGTTGAAGTAACAATGTTTATTACAACAACAGGGGCAGACAAACGACAGGTCAAGGCAGGCAGGGGTTGGTAATTCAGAGTAGTGGCAAAGGCACAGGATGGCAGGCAGGCTCAGGGTCAGGGGCAGGCAGAGTGCTCAGGCAGGCGGGCTCAGAGTCAGGACAGGCAATGGTCAAAACCAAGTAGGGCGAGAAAAGAGAGACTGGGGAAAAGCAGGAGCTGAGAAACAAAACGCTGGTTGACTTGACAAACAAGACGAACTGGCCCCGGACAAACGGAGAACACAGGTATAAGTAAGCAGGTGATAATAGGGAAGATGGGCAACACTTGGAGGGGGTGGAGACAAGCACAAGGACAGGTGAAACAGATCAGGGTGTGACAGTTCGCAACATTGACATCAGCAAACCGCTTGCCCACATGACACCACACACTCTGTCTGCCATCTGCCCGGTACAGTTGAAACCGGGATTCATCCATGAAGATCCCACTCCACTGGATTATCTTGGCAAAGGAGAAATGCTCATTAGAGAAATAATATTTTTGTGTGTATGGAAAATGTCTGGGATCTTTTATTCCAGCTCATGAAACATGGGACCAACACTTTACATGTTGCATTTATATTTTTGTTCAGTGTACTTGAGAATGCCATCTTGGTTTGCAGTTTCTGATTCATTTATTAAATTCGGCAGGATTTTTCCCACCTAAACCAAAGTGGTATGTCTCATCTGAAAGCAGATGATGAAAATGTTGTTGCATCATCCACCGAAAGTCATTTCTGATCTAAAAAGCCAGGTGTCCCTAGATATCATCAAGTGGCTAGGCGGAAATAGAGCTTTCTCATATTTGTAACCTGTTATTGATGGATCCCCCTCTTGGTTCCATGGCGTAACTGATAAGCTTATTTGGTTTTAAGGGACATATCTTCAAATTGTGTCTGTGTGTTCATCTCATTTTGGGTTAAACCAGCCCCGCTCCCTCTTTGCTTGTTTTATAATGCTATTAACAGGCCTTTCCTGTCCTTTTAAAGTCATATTATGGTGTTTCAAAACATTTTCTATTCTCTTTGGGAACAAAAATGCAATTGAACATGATAGATTTGGTCAGACTAGCAAGCATCTCAATTACTCCTGACAGTCAGTGTTCCACTGCAATAGGTTTTTGTCGCTTCTGTTTTACCAATCAAATAGATGGTTGAACAAAAGCAATGTTCAGCTACAAGAGTAGAGTTGTATTTAAGACTGGTATTTATTAAGTGTATGTGTGGAAATTCTATGATTTATGTGTGGTAAATTCTATGATATAGCTGATTGTGGGCATCAATATGTGTTCTAAAACACAAATGAATAAAGATGTGGGTGATGTTTAAAGGCGCAATATGTTACTTTTTGGGCGACCTGACATAATTCACATAGAAATGTGGGTTATAGATCTGTCATTCTCAATGAAAACAAGTCTAAGAAGAGGTAGATCCATTCTATGTGCATTGTTTCTATGCTTCCCATTCTTAAGTTTTGTTTGTGGGTCGTTTTACATTCCATTTTTGTACACAGGCCTCAAACAGCTGAAAATACAATATTTTGGATGTTGGAAATTATTTTGATTGGACAATGATTCTCTACACTATAATTGCTTATTTTATCACAAACTGAAATTAGAATTTTAGCAAACAGGAAATGGCGGAGCGATTTCTGCATGGAACATGTAGACCCCAGGACACACCAGGTCAACCTCTAAACCCCCAGTACATATACCCAGATGTCAGGACAAAGGCAACACAGTTATTTTTGTCAGGAGCTGCTGTCACTCTTGGATGTGATAAAAAAGAGCAGCGGCATGCAGAATATGCCTCCTTTCCTCTCCTGACCTTAACCCTCCAAAGGATCTATGTAAACTTTGTCCTTGTTGAGATGGCCCACGCTTACATTTAGCTGAAACGTTTATCAAAAGGAAATTGTTTCAAGGTCGGTCCCAGTGGGGAGTATGGAGATGTGAGGCTAATAGGAGAACAGTGACAGGGTGACAGGAGTGAGGAAGTCATGCAGGCAAGTCACTCAGTGGTGTCACCATGGAATCTAAAGTCATAGGTTGTTGTGGTAGGTGCATGGGTCTTCTAGTGGATGGATCTTTAGGAGAGTTCAATTCCAGCAAACATGGTTGCTGCCGGGGGTGCATTGTTTTCCACTCTGAATTGAGATACTGTAGACGCATGCTTTTATTCAAATCAGATCAGGCAAAATTGTCTTCAATCTGATTGACAATCTGATGCTCTACACTGATTGGATATGCAATGTGATTTTATGCCAATTGCAGATATAGCCTCCATTATCCTGATTTTAAAAAGACCACATTTCCTCTTTGAACTCAAAACCATTTTTTTTTCGATTTCAAAATGCATATCAAGCTTTTTGATTACTTATTGAAGAAATACCTTAGCCACAGATGTGACATCATTAGAAACATGCAAAAATATTTCAAAGGAGTCAATCTCATCAAATCATCAAATAGGCCATGTGCACATCAGATACCACCATTACAAGCATTACAACACAATAAGCTTGGGCAACTTCTCCTGATTCTGTCATCTCTGTATCAACCCCTTCATTAAAGTCCAATTACCATCAATCAGAGGTGTGAATAATTATCTCCCTAATTCTGATTTTAGAACCTTATGCTCTCTTTTTTTACCCTCTTCCTCTCAGTTCTTTTCACCTGATTCCATGTAATGTAATGTGGCTGTCATCACCTCTGTGTTCTTGCTCCCTTCACGTTGGAATGGGTTGCACATTTATTGTCACAAGGTAGGAAATGTGAGGTTGTTTTACGTCTGGGTTGAGCAATCATATAGGTTTAATAATTGTAGCACATTCCTTAATCTAGTAAGACTTATACATGTGTAATACACAATAGTAATATACAACAGTAACAGCATTGTAACTACACGGCTACAACAGAAAACCAATAACAAAGCTTTCATTGTGTGGTTCCCCAGACCTCCCCATTAGCCCAGACATTGCTCAGACTCAGTGCTGATGAGACCTTTTGTTCTTTATGGTTGATGTGTATGTGATTACCATGGTGTCAACTATTGGCAATGCATTCAAAGTTTTGAGACCACAAGGTCACTGTTAATTCAAAAGTGCTCTTTAATGTCACACTCCATGTCATTCCCCCAGCCTGCGGTACTGCTAGAGCTCCTCTCTTAAATGCATGGCACAAATGGTTTTCAACAAGGAGGATGTCAAGGGAGTCCCACCTCAATCAAAACCCTTATACTGCCTCTTTAAGTCCGGCACTCTAGGGAGGATGCTGTTTTTGTTTCTTACTCCTCTATTCCTTCTTCCTCATGGTATGTTTTGAACAGATGTTTTTTAGCAGTCCCGACAGCAGCCCTGTAGTTTTATTTTGTATTTTTTTGTACTTTTTATCCATTTCTCTCCCCAATTTTGTGATATCCAATTTGGTAGTTACAGTCTTGTCCCATCCCTTACGGACTCGGGAGAGTCAAAGGTTGAGAGCCATGCATCCTCTGAAACACGACCCCGCCAAGCCGCACTGCTTCTTAAAACACTGCCCGCTTAACCCGGAAGCCAGCCGCTTCAATGTGTCAGTGGAAACACGTACAACTGGTGACTGAAGTCAGCATGCGTGCGCCCGGTCCGCCACAAGGAGTTGCTAGAGCGCGATGGGACAAGGACATCCCGGCCGGCCAAACCCTCCCCTAACCCGGACGACGCTGGGCCAATTGTGCTCCGCCTCATGGGTCTAACGGTCACGGCCGCAGCCTGGGATCGAGCCCGGGTTTGTAGTAACCCGGGAACCACCCGCTCCAATGTGTCAGAGGAAACACTGTACAACTGGTGACCGAAGTCGGCATGCATGCACCCGGTCCGCCACAAAGAGTCGCTAGAGCGCGATGGGACAAGGACATCCCAGCCGGCCAAACCCTCCCCTAACCCAAACGATGCTGGGCCAATTGTTCTCCGTCTCATGGGTCTAACGGTCATGGCCGCAGCCTGGGATCAAACCCGGATCTGTAGTGACGCCTCTAGCACTGCGATGCAGTGCCTTAGACCGGTGTGCCACTCGGGAGGCCCCAGCCCTGTAGTTTTAGTTCTATCAGTAAAGCCCTAACTAACATTCTGCTATGCTTTGACTTTTACCACAACAACCCCTCCATTTACAGGAGCAAATTGTTGCAGGAGCTAGCAGAGAAGCTATTTGGTCATCTTCTGGCCACACACAAGCAAGCGTTTGGTCATCACCTTCCTTTCGTTATTTTAAGTGCCTTGGTTCGTAGTCAAGCTCCTCCAATTGTTCGAAGAGGAAGCATGAGAGGCCCCTATCCGTTGACATCATCCTCTCCCCTGTGCCGAAAATGCTTTCTTATACCGTAACAAAGTGTGATTAACAAGAGTCTGAGGAACGTTCTGGTAATATAGTAGGTAGACCTTTTGTCACTATAGTGTGAATGTATGACAACCTGGAGCAGAAGCCTCTGACTTGTGAGTCATGCCCCTTCCGTTTGTTCTTCTTGTTGGTAATGCATTGCCCCTGAATATAGAAAACCTTGCTCAGAAACAATGAATCCCAGACTAATGAAGCAATGCTATGGCATCAAATCCGATATGACTATAACAGGACCAGATGGTTACAGGTGTCTCAGCAGGGTCAGGAAACCAGGGAAGACCAGCCTGATGGTGCTAAGGTGAATTTTTGCAGATGCAACATGCTATTCTCTCTGAGCAGCAAACACTGGACTAGCCAGAAGCTTCAAAGATTGAAACTATTTTATTAAAGCAGTCTGAAAACAACTCTAAAGTGTATTTCCAAACTGTATCAAGGCTTAATAGAGGCTTTTCCCGATGGCACAAAACATCTAAAACAAAATTATCAGGAAGACCTGGGAGACACGATTGATGATAAAGAATGGATACAGATATGTTTGAATACCCAGTCATGTTCGTATAATCTCAGACATAAATTACCGCGGTTTAAGACCATCCGTTGAATGTGCCAGTGAAACTAACTATCATGCACTCAGAAATGTAACTCCTCTGCTGGAGGTGTTATCAGAAGAAACTGTGTAACCTAGCATTTATAGAGGCTAAGAAATGCATTGCCATTAATTGGAAGGTTGTCAAGTTATGTATCAGTAGATTGTATTTATTACAAGATTAAAGGTATACTGTGCAACTTTCATAAGGTTTGGATGCCTTATATGGAATACTGTACAACAAAAGGAGTCTGTATAGAAAACATGCCCACATCAGGGGAGATACCTATTTATGCAATCCCTAGGTGCTGGGATGCTCAGTCCTGGCCCTGGGGGTCTTCCATACTGTTGCTTGTCACTCTGGCCTTAGCCTAACATACCTGAAACCAATAATTAATGTTTCACTAAGATCCTAAAGCGTGGGTGTGATGTGGCACTACAGGGCAGTGGACCCCTAGACACAGGACGGGGTGACCCAGCTATATTTTGTGCAGGTAGAAAGAGCTCGACAGTACTATTAGGCCTATGACATGAATTACAGTGCTCTCTGTAATTATTGGAAGCATTTTTTAAGCACATTTTTCTTCTTTTAGCTCTATACTCCAAACATTTGGATATGATATCAAACAATGACTATGCCGTTAATGTGCAGACAGTCTGCTATACGGCAGCTGTACTTTGAGGGTATTTTCATCCATATCGGTTGAACCGTTAAAAAATTTGAGCACTTTTTGTAGAAAGTTACACGCACAAATAGCATACCCCCAAGACATGCTAACCTCTCACCCTAACAGGGCAGATTAGCATTTTTTTGGTGGGTATGATATTTGTGCGTCTAACTTTCTCACTCATCATTATTCACGATTGACTCCACGTTCATGTAAAAGTGTTTAGAAACATATTGTACTCTTATTTACAATAAAAGTTACGCCAAAAGGGTCATATTAGATTGTGTAGAAATGCAGGAGATTGCTTTGAGGGAGGACCCCCAAACCCCCCACCAGATTATGTCCCCTCCACTTCTAAAACCAAAGTTGTGCCCCTGGGGTATATTGATACACCATGCAAAGTGTAATAAATTACTTAGCCATGCTCAAAGGGATATTTAGTGTCTGCTTTTTTATTACATTTTTTATCTACCAATAGCCTGCCTTGGTTAACAGAGAGCCAAGGTGCCCTAGTAAAACAAGCTTTCTCTCTGAGGTAAGAAAATCCAACGTCCTCACAGGTCCCAGTCTCTACTCCCAATTGTCCCCTAGCTCCTCTCCTGGCACACCTATATAGAGGAAGACACAAAGCAATTAGTGGGCCCAGGTGTGTACTAATTGGCATTACACTGAGTACCTATCCCCTGAGGAGGGTGCTGTCGTGTCGTCTTCCTCCGGCTGGTCACTGAACTATCGCAATACATACATACATATTTACAAATATCTTCACATGGTTTGATCTCAACATTTGAAAAAGGGCTTTCTTAAATTCAATGTGTGATTTTAATGCCCTGATTTCTACAGAGAAATTATTCCATTCAGTTGGGACTTTGTATTTAAAAGATCTTACTCCAACTTCATGATGCACCCTTGGAATGTGTAATTTCTGCTGTTGTCGAACGGAGTAGTGTGAGTCTTCTAAACTTAGGTGTTCCCTAATAAATACAGGGAAATGTAAGTTGATTCTGTACATTTAAAAATAAATTGGAACCAATGCAGATGTCTTCTGTTTGGGAGTGATAGCCAATGTATTTATTCATACATTGTGCAATGTGTCTTATAATGGCATCCAATAATGAATCTGCAAAGATTGTTATAAGTTACATCTAATTCACAAATTAAGGTCTTGGTTGTGTTTTGATAGATGTCACCATAGTCTAGGATAGGAAGCATCAGTTGGGTTACTAAGGTCTTTCTAATGGATACAGCAAAACAATTCTTAGATTTATATAATAACCCAAGCTTATAGCTAATTGTTGTTCTAATATAATCAATATACTTTTCATAACATAATTCAGAATATATCCTCAAACCCAGATATTTCAAAAAAAATCAACACTTTCAAGCATTGTTAAATCACTTGCATGAATTTTGAGTTTATTCTTTGCCTTGTACCAAACAGCATGATATAGGACTTTGATTTAAAACCAACATTTTTTCTAGAAACCATTTTTGTAAAGTGTTTAACTCGTCTTGGAGAGTTGCTCGTATCTCCTAATATTTTAACCTGATGTATATAGAGCACTGTACGTACGTGTGTAAGTGAACATGTGTGTCTGACAAATTAGATAGAGAAAATAATGGGGGCAATACTGCGCCTTGAGGTACTCCTCTTGTGATTTGTGTCCTATGAAAACAAATTGTTTTCACATTTACAGTACCAGAAAAAGTCTTAAAAATTATTCAAAACTAAGCTTTTTATCTGCCTTCTGTTACAGAAAAAACAAACACATTATCACGTTTCAGGTAAGACCCAGACAGTGTCGAAGTAACAAAAGATTATTACTATTACGGGGCAGCCAACACAGGACAAAAAGGGCTGTGAGACATGGGTTTAATTCTGGAAACATGAAAAGTGGGATGTATACGGAGGGTATGGGGCAACCTCCGAGCCCCCAGGAAGACGTCCCAGGGCAGGCTGCACAGGGTAGCGTCCATTAAGCTCCCATCGGCCCCAGAGTCTTACCTGGAGAGATTTCGACTGGTTCCCCCACAGCAAAATGGCATGAAAAGGGGTGCGAGTAAGGGGAGAGGAAAAGAGCCTGGTATTTTAGTGGACAGGTGGAAACGAAATGACCAGTAGTCCCGCAATACAGGCAACTCTTAGTGTGAAGCCTGTATAGCCGTTCAGCTGGAGCATAGGCTCAGGAAGAGGTGAATCGGCAGTCTTCGGGGAACTCGGGTAGTCTCGGGTTCTCTCGGCAATGGAGCTGGCAAGGACTTTCGGGATGCCTCGGAGGCGAGGTGGAATCCTTGGACAGGGGAGTGAAATCGAATCTCCTCTCCTTCCTTCATTCCCGTAGTCACCCATCGATCCAAATGGTGAAGGCGATGAGCGAGTCGATATCTGTCGGTAGTTCCCGGGTTGCAAGTTCGTCCTATACTTCCTCCAATACTCCGTGCAGGAACATGTCGAACAGCGCTTCCGAGTTCCAGGCTCTCTCAGCTACCAATGTGCGGAAATCCACCGCATAGTCTGCCACACTGCGGGAGTCTTGCAGAAGTAACTTCCGGGCAGCCTCTCTCCCGGACAATGGGGCATCAAAAACTTTCTTTACCTCTGCCACGAACTCCTCCAGACTGAAGCATACGGGCCGACTGTTGTTCCCATACTACCGTAGCCCAGGCGAGAGCCCTCCCGGACATCAGCGTGATGAAGTACGCTATCTTAGAGCAGTCCGAGGGGAAGGAGGAGCGCTGCAGCTCGACGATGAGGGAACAGTGAGTGAGAAACGCCCTACAGGTGCCCAACTCTCCATCTAAGCATTCCGGGGGAGGTAAGCGGGGTTCCCGGGAAACCTAAGGGGACTCTTAAATGTTGTGCCAATTGTTCGTCAATGAAATTACCTGCAGCACCCGAGTCCACTAGTCCCTCCACAAACTGAGTGACCCCACTAGTAGAAAGAAGAGCCGGGATACCAAACTGCTTTTTGGTAATGTTTAATAACATAGAGATGCCTACCCAGGCGGAAGTGGAGGGGTTGTGGTCATCCCTTCATGGGGGGTGAATCAGACAGCTATTGAGTAGGGGGTTACTCTCTCCACAATAGAGGCACAGGTTTTCACCTCCGGTGTCTCTCGGCAGGCATGAGAGGGGCGCAGCCGAGGTGCATGGGTTCGGGGCTATTAGACCGTAGTGGACGAGAGAAGGGCATGGAAGACTCGCAGGCCATGGGCGACTGTATAGGTCTGCGGTCCGCCAGTAGGTTGCCAATGGATATGGACATCTGGATGTATTGGTTCAGGTCAGTTAAATCTCCTCTGCAGGCCAGCTGGTCTGTAACTCCCAATTTAGACCCATCTGGTAGACTGTAAGGAGCGCTGGTTCACTACATCCACTGCCGGCAGCCATGGTGAGGAACTCAAGTGCATACTCAGTGGTGGAGTGAATGCCCTGTCGCAGCTCACATAACAGGTCCCCTGTGTGACGACCTGAAACTGAATGGTCAAACAACTCCTTGAAGAAGGCGTGGAAACGTGATTCAGAGGACAGATCAGAACTTTGAGAGGCCCACAGGGCTATGACACAATCCAGAGCTTTGCCTGTGATTAGGGAGATGACAAAGTCCACCCTGTCTTTGTCAGAGGTGAAGTCAGCATGGTGATGGTCTATGTACACGTTACATTGCATAAGAAATCCTTGACATTTACCTGGGGAGCCGTCGTATTTATTAGGCATGGATATGGGGGAGATGAACGAGAGGAGGCTGTAGCACCTGATATCGGTGAAGCAGGAATGGACTGGCGAAGGAGGTCGCAGAGTTAATCGATTCGTTCCTCCTGTCGGGCTAGACGTAGCTGCAGCTCCGCTGAATCCATCTGTCGTTTTTGGGGAGGTATTCTGTAATGAACACGATGGGAGACAGAGAGATGGTTTCAAGCGCAGGGCGCAGGTGTTTATTTGTACAGGACCACAGGAGGCAGGTAGCTGGGTCCAGGCAGAGGGTTCCAAAAAGGCAACAGTACAGGCAGGGAAAAGGCTAGTAATGTCATCCGGGAGCTCATGCAATAGGTTGATAACAGGAAATCCAATAGGCTAAAGTACAGGCAGGGAATAGGCGTCGTTAGTGAGGCAGGCTAAAACTATCATACACGGGAGGATAAATCACAGGAAAAGCTCTGAATAGAAGTGTGTCACAAAACAAACAATAGCTCACAATGATGGGCTGCAAAGAACTGAACTAAATAGTGTGTGATAATGACATACAGGTGTGTGAACAGTTGATTGGAATCTGGAGAGCCAGCTGCGTTCAGGGGATCTATGTGTTTGAGAGTGTGAGCTGGAAAGTGGGCTGGAAAGTGAGCTGCGTTTAGGGGATCCATGTGTTTGAGTGTGAGTTGGAAGCAGACGTTACAACAATCCTATGGTATGAAAGAATAATCAATGTGTCC
>NC_138299.1:122328563-122503563 GCF_965601325.2 Salmo salar
TACAACAGTTCACCTGACAGTCTGAATCCAAACATTACACTGTTGATGTTATGTGCATTTGACATTTACTGTACTTTTCACTGCATTTATTGATAATGAAATCTGAAAATACTCTGGATACATTCAGTAACATGATAAGACTATTCCTTGAGTGAGAGGACAAACTGCTGTCTCCAAGTGCCACACATCTCTCCAATGTGTGCACAGTCTTAATTCATTTCAATGCACTTTTATGACTCAAAGAATAGTCTTCAACTATAAAGTACTTGTTTGAGCTCTCTGAGCTGTGCCACTGAGGAATTGGAGCAAGCAAGACTTGTAGTTGTTTTGTTTGGAACTCAACCCTGCATCCCTGCCATCACACAATTACTGTTGTTGCTTATGCAATCCAAAAACGGTCCATTATAAATCACAATCTGGGTCAGGTGGGCATGATTTGAAGCTTGTTCATTTGGACTCACCGGCGTTTGGCTTGCTTGTATGAGATCAAAGAGGTATTTATTATAATCTTCAACATCTCATCTTTCCACGTTTCCCTCACTCAGACAAGAACATTTTTTGCCCAATTAGTGGGATGGATGGGGCATTGTCTTTTCTGTGCTTCATACAGCGCTGTGAAGCGCAGAGCCAGAGCTCTGACATCATGTATAGCATCTTACACTGACTTTATTAATTGTACACTCCTCAATAATTCACTACAGTATTGATTGCACATGCCTGTGTTGTAAATCGAATTATGCCACATTCACACTGGATTGATTCGGAATGACCTAGTTCGAGATTACTGGTGTTCTAACTTTTTACCCAGATGAATACCAAACTTCTCATAGGAATAAACAGCTACATTCCTAGGTCTGGGCCTACAGGTATATCAGTAACTTGCAATTAAGTAAAGAGGGCCAGGCAGAACATTTCCTATGTTCATACATCAACAGTTATTTTCTTATCTCGTCAGTACTCTTTGTCTCCATCCACACCTTGGCTTTTCACTGGTGCAGCGTACTTAGTGGAATTGATTAATCGGGCCTGAAAGACTCCTTGAAGACAAGAATATCAACGGGGAGGCTACATAGTAATGTCCACATAAGGTTGTGATTAATTGTTTAATTATGTTCTGTTAGAAGATTAATGGGGCCTAATTGAATCGTGTGTATGGCTCAGTGGAGCTAGTTGCCAACAGAGTTGTTAGGCGCATCACAATTCTTGTCGAGCAATTTGTCATCCAACCACATCGGAGAGTCTTCTCATGTCTCTCATTAGCACTATTTGTGACAATTATCCATTATAAGATGAATGCACAAATAGATATGATCACCTGTGTTTAACCTGTTAAGGCTAGGGGGCAGTATTGACACGGCTGGATAAAAAAACGTACCCGATTTAATCTGGTTACTACTCCTGCCCAGTAACTACAATATGCATATAATTATTGGCTTGTTGCGTAGGTGGGACGATTTCGTCCCACCTACGCAACAGCCAGTGTAACCCCGTGGCGCGATATTCAAATACCTCAAAAATGCAAAAACTTCAATTTTTCAAACATATGACTATTTTACACCATTTTAAAGACAAGACTCTCGTTAATCTAACCACACTGTCCGATTTCAAAAAGGCTTTACAACAAAAGCAAAACATTAGATTATGTCAGCAGAGTACCCAGCCAGAAATAATCAGACACCCATTTTTCAAGCTAGCATATAATGTCACATAAACCCAAACCACAGCTAAATGCAGCACTAACCTTTGATGATCTTCATCAGATGACAACCCTAGGACATTATGTTATACAATACATGCATGTTTTGTTCAATCAAGTTCATATTTATATCAAAAACCAGCTTTTTACATTAGCATGTGACTAGCATGTGACTAGCATTCCCACCGAACACTGCCGGTGAATTTACTAAATTACTCACGATAAACGTTCACAAAAAACATAACAATTATTTTAAGAATTATAGATACAGAACTCCTCTATGCACTCGATATGTCCGATTTTAAAATAGCTTTTCGGTGAAAGCACATTTTGCAATATTCTCAGTACATAGCCCGGCATCACAGGGCTAGCTATTTAGACACCCAGCAAGTTTAGCACTCACCAAAGTCAGATTTACTATAAGAAAAATGTTATTACCTTTGCTGTTCTTCGTCAGAAAGCACTCCCAGGACTTCTACTTCAATAACAAATGTTGGTTTGGTCCCAAATAATCCTTTGTTATATCCAAATAGCGGCGTTTTGTTCATGCGTTCAAGACACTATTCGAAAGGGTAAATAAGGGTGACGAGCATGGCACATTTCGTGACAAAAAAATTCTAAATATTCCATTACCGTACTTCGAAGCGTGTCAACCGCTGTTTAAAATCAATTTTTATGCCATTTTTCTCGTAAAAAAGCGATAATATTCCGACCGGGAATCTGCGTTTAGGTAAAAAGAGGAAAGAAAATAAAGCACGGGGTCGACTCGTGCACACGCCTAAGCCCATTGTCCTCTGATCGGCCACTTGCCAAACGCGATAATGTGTTTCAGCCTCGATATCATTCAGCTTTTTCCCGGGCTCTGAGAGCCTATGGGAGCCGTAGGAAGTGTCACATTACAGCAAAGATCCTCAGTCTTCAATATAAAGAGCCAAGATGAACAACAACTTGTCAGACAGGCCACTTCCTGCATGGAATCTTCTCAGGTTTTGGCCTGCCATATGAGCTCTGTTATACTCACAGACACCATTCAAACAGTTTTAGAAACTTTAGGGTGTTTTCTATCCAAAGTCAATAATTATATGCATATTCTAGTTACTGGGCAGGAGTAGTAACCAGATTAAATCGGGCACGTTTTTTTATCCGGCCGTGTCAATACTGCCCCCTAGCCCTAACAGGTTAACCTCTCTGGGCTAGGTACTCAACAGCCAGTGGAATCCCGTGGCACGATATTCAAATACCTTAGAAATGCTATTACTTCAATTTCTCAAACATATTACTATTTTACACCATTTTAAAGACAAGACTCTCGTTAATCTAACCATACTGTCCGATTTCAAAAAGGCTTTACAACGAAAGCAAAACATTAGATTGTCAGAATAGTACCCAGCCAGAAATAATCAGACACCCATTTTTCAAGATAGCATATAATGTCACAAAAAAACAAAACCACAGCTAAATGCAGCACTAACCTTTGATGATCTTCATCAGATGACACTCCTAGGACATTATGTTATCCAATACATGCATGTTTTGTTCAATCAAGTTCATATTTATATCAAAAACCAGCTTTTTACATTAGCATGTGACTAGCATGTGACTAGCATTCCCACCGAACACTTCCGGTGAATCTACTACTACTCACGATAAACGTTCACAAAAAACATAACAATTATTTTAAGAATTATAGATACAGAACTCCTTTATGCAATCGCGGTGTCCAATTTTAAAATAGCTTTTCGGTGAAAGCACATTTTGCAATATTCTGAGTAGATAGCCCGGCCATCACAGGCTAGCTATTTTGACACCCACCAAGTTTGGTACTCACCAAACTCAGATTTACTATAAGAAAAATTGGATTACCTTTGCTGTTCTTCGTCAGAATGCACTCCCAGGACTTCTACTTCAATAACAAATGTTGGTTTGGTTCCAAATAATCCATAGTTATATCCAAATAGCGGCGTTTTGTTCGTGCATTCAAGACACTATCCGAAAGGTAAAGAAGGGTAAAGCACGGCGCGTTTCGTGACAAAAAAATTCAAAATATTCCATTACCGTACTTCGAAGCATGTCAAACGCTGTTTAAAATAAATTTTTATGCGATTTTTCGCGTAAAAAGGCGATAATATTCCGACTGGGAAACCCTGTTTTCGTTCAAAGACGAAAAAATAAAAACATGGAGTCGTCTCGTGCACGCGCCCCCAGTCTCATTGTTCTCAGATCGACCACTATCCAAATGCGCTACTGTTTTTCAGCCATGGCCTGCAAAGTCATCATTCAACGTTCTGGCGCCTTCTGAGAGCCTATGGGAGCGTTAGAAAATGTCACGTTATGCCAGAGATCCCCTGTTTTGGATAGAGATGATCAAGAAATAGTCAGAGAGAGCGCTTCCTGTTTGGAATCTTCTCAGGTTTTGGCCTGCCAAATGAGTTCTGTTATACTCACAGACACCATTCTAACAGTTTTAGAAACTTTAGGGTGTTTTCTATCCAAATCAAACAATTATATGCATATTCTAGTTACTGGGCAGGAGTAGTAACCAGATTAAATCGGGTACGTTTTTTATCCGGCCGTGCAAATACTGCCCCCTATCCCCAACAGGTTAAAGTACAAAACTAAAGGTGTTCATTAGCATCCTCATGGAGAGATACGCATCATTACTATGAACATGAATTCTTACATTGTCAGAAGAGCGTGAAACGGGCGTTGTTATGAAGAGACCAAGGTGCAGCGTGGAATTTGTTCATCTTTGTAATTTAATGGAAAAATGAACACTTTACAAATAAACAAAAACGACTGCCAACAGTTCTGTCAGGATAACTAGAACTAAACAGAAATTAACCACCCACAAACACAATGAAAAAAAACCTACTTAAATATGGTCTTTAATCAGAGGCAACGAAATTCAGCTGCCTCCAATTAGAGACCAACCCCAAACAATTCCAACATATAAATAGATACCCTAGAATAAACATAGAAATAGAAAAACATAGAACATAACCCAAAAACCCCAGAACACACAGACAAACACCCCCTGCCACGCCCTGACCAAACTACAATAACAAATAACCCCTTTTACTGGTCAGGATGTGACAGAGTGTGAAATGAAACCCTCTATTTTCTTAAATCCGAGGACACATTTGTATGTATTCATTTTCATTAGTATGGTGAGCGAGAAAATGTAATATCAACCTAAAGAAGCATCCCCATAATGACAACACCAGCCTCAATGGGAATTTAGACCAAATTACCTGGCTTATTTTGCTCTGACGAGAGATGCTTTTGGGACAAACTGTGCGTGCAGGGCACCAAAAAGTCAAATAAATGTCACTAAAATTCATTAAAATGACTTTCACAATGACTGTATATAAAAGAGCAGCTCCAGTACAGGAGTTGATTGGATGTCCTCCCTCTCTGCACACTAGAGAACAGTCAGCCAGTCAGCTATTGTTCCCAGATGTACTCGGAGCTGAACTGTATGTGGAAGCGGCTGTGGTAGCTGTAGGCACTCTGATCTGAATCCTGTTTCTTTATTGTGTGTTAAATGTTTAATCATTAACTGTGGAGGTGCAATGCCATGTCAGGTGTACATCCTCCCCTGAGCGGTGAAGAGAATTGCTCCCAAGTTTAAGTACAAGTAGTGTCCTTGTTTCAAACCCCCTTTGGTGCTGGGTTTCGTGTAGACCTCCCACTAATCTTCTATACCATACCCCCTTCATTGGAATGACAAGCTTTTTGACATTTTACACATCTTTTCTCATCAATTCTGAGACCGCTTAATTACTGGGGTTTTATGTACCTGGGCAAATTGAGTGTCTGCTGGTGCGCTACATGACAGGCATCCGTAGTGGTACGTCTGCGTAGGCACGATTAAAATGAGTGATAGGCAGAGAGGGGGCTGGCGTTACAATCAGAGCCATCAAATGGCCGATCGATGGTGAGACAGAGAGAGGGAGTCCTGGGCCCTGTTGTGATTGCCATGGAAAAAAGGGCTGAGATTCTGTGAGTATGGTGAAACACAAGCATAGTATTTTGCCTGTGTTTCTATCCACCACATTGCGATGGAGCTCTCTCTCTGTCTACTAACTATTAGCTGTGTCTGACATCATAACCGTGTAATTAGTGCCTGCTAGCCTCTCGTTCGGTTGAAGCAATACAATAAAAAATGTAGAGCGTTGCTATTCACCTTCCATGACTGCACTGCTCACTTGACAGGCGTTAAGTCACATATTGAAGGCCTTGCTGTCATTGTTGCTGTCATGTGTGTTTAAGGAAAACAAACCCAACAGAAGGATAATGTCCCATTTCACTTGAATTTGCATCGACCATAATAATTACAGCATGACTGATTATTCCACAATGTGCCTGTCCAACTAAGTGCCCAGTTTAGATCAAAGACACATACAGGTCTTGGGAATTCTATGGATGCTAGCTACATAGTCCAGCATTTTTCTAAGATAATCTCTTGTGGACAAATGTATGTAACGTAAATGGTAGTGGCGTCTGGCAAAAGACTGTGGGATGCGACAACTAACGAGGAACCTTGTTCCGGTATACAGATTTTTTGTCACTGATCATTCCGACAAATCCAGATTTCATAGGTCTTAGCATATTTCAAATGTAGTAAGGGTGTGGGACATTTGGCCAATAGACTTGCCCGAAACTGGCTAAGATTTTCTGATCAGTGGGGCGGAGACTTCGCTAGTCTCCTTAGTATATTTTATAACACATCTTCCCTCCTGAACTTAATCGAGCATCTGCCGCAATTCTGGAAGATTTTAATTCTGGGTGCACAAGATTAAAGATAGCACTAGCATACAGAGCAGGGATGCTGTGGAAATAAGGTGGTAAATGATGAATGTCAGTCGAGATGACAGGTGGCAAGTAACATATAAACGCTAACAACGCTTATTTAGTGTGACAGGTGTACTATTCACCATTTAATTTCATTGCCCCCCAGCAATAAAAGAGGAACATGTCCCCTCAAGCGGCACCTGCTACGAAGTATTAGATAGAAGATACTGCAAAATCTGGTGTTTACAATGTGTCACAGCCAAGAAAAGCTCAGGAGCTTTTCTATGCATTTGATAAATAGGCAGCATTCTTTAGTTGTATATCTAATGTGACACCTCCGTTACATGGGGTTATACTTTGAGCCGCGCAGATATGCACCCACTGAGACTCATTTGAATAATCAATGTCTGCACGATTCAGTTTCGGACTCCAGAACAGCCTTTTCAGTTTCCAATAGCTCATTAATATTTGTTTAACGCAGGAACAGCATTACCATGGCCTTATATGTTAAATTGGCTTAATTGACTTGCATGGCGTACACCCCCCCCTGCCTACTATCTTGCTCGGTGAGGATGACATTCATGTCCCCACATGGCTTCCAATGATCCTTTAAACTGAACAGGATGCCATTTCTGTTGCACCGTAGGTTTTCTTACCAGCATGAGTTAAGCTCACTTTGAATGGTAAAGTAGTATGATGAAATGGGTTAGCTGAGATATGTTCCGCCAGGACATACGTTTATTGTTGATATGCAACGTTTGGTAGAGATGTTTTAATTATCCCTCAAAGTTGGGAGGTTAATTGGACCGCGCACTAAATCCAGCCACACATGACTATATAAGGTGAGGTGTACTTTGATGTACTGTTTATCTTTAAAAACAATTTCCCTCCTAATGTAGGGAGATAGTGGTGTGGTCAATGCAAGTAATGGAACATGATGTCCTGGGTTCCATCCTTCTTCCCGCTGTGGTTGCTTCAGTTGGGTTGATATTTAACCATAATGCTTTAGAATTTATAAAACAGAAAAGAGTTCACAAGGAATGAAATGACTTTGACATTACACCAAAATACAGTGCCTTGACTTATTCTACATTTTGTTGTGTTACAGCCTGAATTCAAAACGGATTACATAGATGTTTTGTTTCAGCCTACTACGCACAATACCCAATAAGGACAAAGTGAAAACATGTTTTTGAAATGTTTGTACATTTATTGAAAATGAAATAAAGAAATATCTAATTCACGTAAGTATTCACACCCGAGTCAATACCTTGTAGAACGCCTTTGGCAGCGATTACAGCTGTGAGTCTTTCTGGGCCAGTCTCTAAGAGCTTACCACACCTTGATTGTGTAACATTTACCCATTATTCTTTTCAAAATTCAAAAAATCTATACAAGACAACCATTTTCAGGTTTTCCCATAGATTTTCAAGCAGATTTATGTCAAAACTGTAACTCGGCCACATTGGAACATTCATTATATTCTTGGTAAGCAACTCCAGTGTAGATTTGGCCTTGTGTTTTAGGTTACCATCCTGCTGAAAGGTGAATTTGTTTCCCAGTGTCTGGGGGAAAGCTACCTGAACCAGGTTTTCCTCTAGGATTTTAGCTGTGCTTAGCATCATTCAGTTTCTTTTTTATCCTGAAAAACTCCCAAGTCCTTAACGATTACAAGCACACCAATAACATGATGCAGCCACCACTATGCTCAAAAATATAGAGAGTGGTGCTCAGTAATGTGTTGTGTTGGATTTGCTCCAAACATAACACTTTTGTATTCCGGACAAAAAGTGAATTGCTTTGCCATTTTTATTTTCAGTATTACTTCAGTGCCTTGTTGCAAACAGGATGCATGTTTTGGAATATTTTTATTCTGTACAGGCTTCCTTATTTTCACTCTGTTATTTAGGTTAGTATTTTGGAATAACTGCAATGTTTTTGATACATCCTCAGTTTTCTCCTATCACAGCCATTAAACTCTGTAACTGTTTAAAAGTCACCATTGGCCACATGGTGAAATCCCTGAGCGGTTTCCTTCCTCTCCGGCAACTGAGTTTGGAAGGACACCTGTATCTTTGTTGTGACTGGGTGTATTGATACACCATCGAAAGAGTAGTTAATAATTAATTCCCCATGCTCAAAGGGATATTCAATGTTTAATGCTTTTTTTTTTTTTTTAAATCACCCATATACACTTTGTGAGGCGTTGGAAAACTTCCCTGGTCTTTCTGGTTGAATCTGTATTTGAAATTCACTGCTCGACTGAGGGACCTTACAGGTAATTGTATGTGTGGAGTACAGAGATGAGGTAATCATTAAAAAATAATGTTAAACACTAGTATTTCACATAGAGTGAGTCCACACAGGAACTGGATACACTGGGTCTTGATGACGCACTGGAGGTCTGGAGCGCACAGCCTGCACAACCCGTCCTGGCTGAGTTGTCACTGTAGCCCTGCACAGGCGGAGTGCTGGCACAGGACGAACTGGGCTGTGCTGAGGAATGATGGCTGCCGTGCGTAGAGCAGGCGCAGGGTAGCCTGGGCCTAGGAGACGCACTGGTGGCCAGATATGCTGAGCAGGCATACTCCTTCCTGGCTGGATGCCCACTCTAGCACGGCACTTGCGGGGACTGGTATCGACCGTACCGGACTGTGCGTGCGGATGGGCGAGACCGTGCGCACTTCTGCATAGCACAGTGCTGTCCACGCCAAACGCTCCCCATAATAAGCACGAGGAGTTGGCTCAGGTCTATTGCCTGACTTACCCCAACTCCCTGTGTGCCCCCCCAAAATGTTTTTTTGGGGCTGCCTCCTCACCTCCTGAAATGGAGGATATAATGCCTCATACCTCCGTCGTTCTGCCTTTGCTGCTTCCAATTCCTCCTTCGGTCGCCGGTACTCCCCAGCCTGCCTCCAAGGTCCCTTTCCATCTAATATTTCCTCCCATGTCCACGACTCCAAATATTTATCCTGCTGCTCCTTCTTCCACTGCTTGGTCCTCTTTTGGTGGGTGGTTCTGTCACGCTCGTTGCAAGGAGTGGACCAAAATGCAGCGGTTAGGTGCTCATCTTCTTATTTATTGACGGAAAGACACTTAAACAAAACAAACGACGAAAACAGTCCAGTAAGGTGCACAGACTATACTAGGAACAACCACCCACAAACACAACTGAAAACAAACACAACTAAATATGGCCTCCAATTAGAGACAACAACAACCAGCTGCCTCTAATTGGAGGTCATTGACAAAACTAACATAGAAATAGAAAAGCTATATAAACAAATAGAAATAGACAACCAAGAACATAAACCAAAACACACAAAACAAACACCCCCTGCCACGCCCTGACCAAACTACAATAACAAATAACCCCTTTTACTGGTCAGGACGTGACAACACAACTTATTATGTGACTTGCCATAACAAAGGGGTTGAATACCTATTGACTCAAGACATTTCAGCTTTTCATTTTTTATTACCGTAATTTCCGGACTATTAAGCGCACCTGAATATAAGCCGCACTCACTGAATTTAATTTAATTTTTTTACATAAATAAGCCGCACATGTCTATAAGCCGCAGGTGCCTACCGGTACATTGAAGTTTACACAGGCTTTAACGAAACACGGCTTGTAACAAAAATAAATAGGCTTTAACGAAACACGGCTTGTAACAAAAAATAAAAAATTAGCAGTAAGCTTTAGTTGTCTCTTTGCACTGAGTCAATTCCTCACGCTGCTGTTTCCAACGTCTTATCATCGACTCATAAGACCAAGCTCCCGTGCAGCAGCTCTATTTTTTTTTCCAACAGCCAGATCAATCGCCTTCAACTTGAAAGCTGCATCATATGCATTTCTCCGTGTCTTTGCCATGATGAGGGTGACAAAATGACTACCGTAATCAGAATGATGGGAAGTTTGAGAGCGCTCGATTTAATCTAAACAGTAAACAAAAAAGTTGTTTGACCTTAACCCGTTTGGCAATTTCATTGGTCTAATGAAAGCTTCATGCCGCCAAAAAACTGAGCACGTCACAGAATGTGTTTTTTTGGAAAAATCCATATATTAGCCGCGTCATTGTTTAAGCCGCGGGATTCAAAGCCTGGGAAAAAAGTTGCGGCTTATAGTCCGTAATTTACGGTAATAAAAACAGTGTTGTGTGTAGGCAACTGACAAAACATCTCATTTTAAATTCAGTCTGTAACACGACAAAATGTGGAAAAAGTCAAGGGGGTGTGAATACCTTCTGAAGGCACTGTAATTACCCAGAATGTGATTGTTTTCATTTATTTAAATAAAAATCTTGATCATTAGATAAGAGCATTAACAGTTCCAGAATCTATTCTAAGTTGCTTGCAGCATGTACTGATCATTATCCCAGGTGATTGAATTTCAAACTGCTGATCTTACTTTTCCATGGCTGTCAGACACTTGGAGCAGGCTTGCTTTGAAACTTGCCTGGTTTTCAAAGTGCTTCTCTCAACTGAGCTGAATCGTTCTGCAGGTAGCCATGCCAGTGGAGTTGCCTCCACCTCTTCAGTATTACCATGGTAATTATAGTTTGATTAAATACATCAGCCACCTCAGTCATTTCATCAATTAGACTCAGAGGTTGTAATTAACATTACAGAGGATAAGTATTTGTGTTATCCTGGTCTTAGCCAGTATTCTAGTGTTATAAGATATTGTAGTTACTGCCAAGGCAATATCCTCTCTTAAAAATATCACAGCATTGCAGCACCATCAGGGAGTTATAAGTAGAGCACTACTTTGACAGGTGTCGAACCTCTTTGTCAAGAGCAATGCTGCATGCACCACGACCGCCGACACCTCATGTCAGACGTGATTGACAAACTTCCACACTCACCGACCCTTCCCCTCGCACACTCCCACGCCAGTTCCCTTGATCATTTCCTCATCCGGATTCTCCACAGCAGTTCTTGTACATTGGATCGTCATCAACAATGCAGTATATTGTTATCATTTGTTTTCTTCTCCATAAGACAATGATGATTCAGCGCTTGGGAAAGCTGTTGGCAGTAAGAGAGTAAATTTAAATGCACTGGTCGCCCCCGTTTTAAATATACTTAAGTATCAAAAGTAAATCTACTCTAATTGCTAAAATATACTTAAATATCATAAGTAAATGTATAAATAATTAAACATTCCTTATATTAAGCAAAGCAGACAGCACCATTTCCTTGTTTAAAACATTTACAGATAGCCAGGGGCACACTCCAAAACTCAGACATGCATATGTGTTTAGTGAGTCCGCCAGGCCAGAGGCAGTAGGGATGACCAGGTGTTCTCTTGATAAGTGCGTGAATTTGACTATTTTCCTGTCCTGCTAAGCATTCAAAATGTAATGAGCACTTTTGGTTGTCAGGGAAAATGTTTGGAGTAATATTTTCTTTAGGAATGTAGTGAAGTAAAAGTTGTCAAAAACATAAATAGTAAAGTACAGATACTCCACAAAACGACTTAAGTAGTACTTTAAAGTATTTTTACTTAAGTACTTTACACCACTGTTTGCCTCAGAGCCCTAGCTAACTCCACTGGCATGTTAAATTGAGCAGCTTTTAACCGCACTGGTCGCCCCCGTCTTTGTATTTTTTCCTCTGTTTGCCGAAAAGGAGATTCCCGGTCGGAATATTATCGCTTTTTTACGAGATAAATTGCATAAATATTGATTTTAAACAGCGGTTGACATGCTTCGAGGTACGGTATTGGAATATTTAGAATTTTGTGGTCACGAATTGCGCCATGCGCGCGACCCTGATTTACCATTTCGGATAGTGTCTGGGACGCATGAACAAAACGCCGCTATTCGGATATAACGATGGATTATTTTGGACCAAACCAACATTTGTTATTGAAGTAGCAGTCCTGGGAGTGCATTCTGACGAAGACAACAAAAGGTAATCAAACTTTTATAATAGTAAATCTGATTTTGGTGAAGGCTAAACTTGCCGGGTGTCTAAATAGCTAGCCCGTGATGGCTGGGCTATGTACTTAGAATATTGCAAAATGTGCTTTCACCAAAAAGCTATTTTAAAATCGGACATAGAGTGCATAGAGGAGTTCTGTATCTATAATTCTTAAAATAATTGTTATGCTTTTTGTGAACGTTTATCGTGAGTAATTTAGTAAATTGTTAGTAAATTCCCCGTAAGTTTGCGGGGGGTATGCTAGTTCTGAACGTCACATGCTAATGTAAAAAGCTGTTTTTTGATATAAATATGAACTTGATTGAACAAAACATGCATGTATTGTATAACATAATGTCCTAGGTGTGTCATCTGATGAAGATCATCAAAGGTTAGTGCTGCATTTAGCTGTCTTCTGGGTTTTTGTGACATTATATGCTAGCTTGAAAAATGGGTGTCTGATTATTTCTGGCTTGGTACTCTGCTGACATAATCTAATGTTTTGCTTTCGTTGTAAAGCCTTTTTGAAATCGGACAGTGTGGTTAGATTAACGAGAGTCTTGTCTTTAAATAGCTGTAAAATAGTCATATGTTTGAGAAATTTAAGTAATAGGATTTTTAAGGTATTTGAAAATCGCGCCACAGGATTCAACTGGCTGTTACGTAGGTGGGACGAATTCGTCCCGCCTGCCCTAGAGAGGTTAACATCTCGTGAATGCAACCGCATTGCCAGATTTCAAAATAACTTTACTGGGAAATCACACTTTGCAATAAACGAGGTACTATGCTCAGAAAAATAGGCTAGGCGATACAGGTTAGCGCCATCTTGGAACCATCTAAAATAAAATATACTATTGTAAATATTCACTTACCTTTGATTATCTTAATCAGAAGGCACTTCCAGGAATCCCAGGTCCACAACAAATGTAGTTTTGTTAGAAAAAGTTCATAATTTATGTCCATATAGTTCCTTCTTGTTAGCGCGTTCTGAAGGCTACTCAAAATGAACGAAGCGCGCGGGACTTGTCGTCACGAAAGTGCAAAAAAATATTATTTACGTTCGTTCAAACATGTCAAACGTTTTATAGCATAAATCTTTAGGACCTTTTTCAATCAGAACTTCAATAATATTCAAGGGGGACGATTGCATTGTCTTACAAAACGTTTCGGAATGAGAGAGTCATAGTAGTAATGGCCCTCCCCCTATGACAAACTTTCCAGGCCTCTCGTTCGGTCAGTTTTTACAGGAGAAGACTCAAACCACTTTGTAAAGACTGTTGACATCTAGTGGAAACCATAGGAAGTGCTACATGAATCCTAATTTACAGTGTGTTTCATAGGCAAAGGCTTGAAAGTGATTCCACACATCAGAGTTCCACTTCCTGTTAGGATTTCTCTCAGGGTTATGACTGCCATATGACTTCTGTTATACTCACAGACACCATTCAAACAGTTTTAGAAACTTCAGAGTGTTTTCTATCCAAATCTACTAATAATATGCATATCCTAAGTTCTGAGTTTGAGTAGGAGGCAGTTTAATATGGGCACATATTTTTCCGAAATTGTCAATACTGCCCTCTAGCCCCAACAGGTTTAAGGGAAACTACCTCTCAAAAACGATGTTTTGGTATTTGTTTCATTAGTCCACTGTTGATAAAGTACAGTCCCAAATTGTTTTTATGTCAGCAATCAAGTTTTCAAGATATAGAACTAAGTGTCACAGTATGATGCGTTTTCCATTTTGAATTGAAGAGGGCAGTCCATAAGAGCTGACGAAGGATATCAAGGATCTGGACATTTTCTGTATTGAGGAATGGTAGAATATCCCTCCCAATGTTCACCAATCTCATAAACATTTTAGAAAAAGGCTGTGTCATTATCCTCACAAGGGAAGGGTGATAGGGATAAAAAATATTGGCACCCCTGTTTTCAATACACTATCTTATTGAGATTTTTTTATTGCTTTTTAAACAAAAACTCTTTGTATTAGTATAAAATAATATAATTTCCAGTTTTTTGGAGAGCAAAATACAGTAGCTATGTATTTGTATTATATATTTTGTACAGTAGTTTTTGCTAATCTTTATCAAGGGTGCCAATAATTATGGACCTGACTGTATGTCTGTTTTTGAGCATTTGCTTGTTTCACTGTGGATATAACTTTTAATTTTTTTTATTTAACTAGGCAAGTCAGTTAAGAACAAATTCTTATTTTCAATGACGGCCTAATGCATATAAACAGTGAACAGGGCTGACTTGCATTAGGAGCACATCCAGCAATGCTAAAGTTGTTATTTTTTTGCGGACTGAAGAGTGGTACTGTAGTTGCTTTAAACAATGTCCCAAAATTTTAACTAGGCCACTTCTATAGATGCCTTTACAGGGTTGGTTTCAATGCATTTCCCCATTGAGAGTTGCTGTTAAATTATATGTATTTCTCACAAATAATTGTCTGGGTTGTCACACAGTTCCAGGTTGATAAATGAATATTTCTTTGGTTATGGTGGTTGAAAACTGTAACTCCTTGGCATCTTCTATTCAGGCTTAAACACCTGTTCCAATTGTCTACATTGCTGCCATCTTAAGTTTAACCCTTTAAATGCTGTCCTAACCCAAAAGGTTGCCAACAGGTGTCACAATAGCAATACAAATTGAATTTATATATAAACATAAACCATAAAAAACAGTGACTGTTTCATATAATTCTAAGCAATAAAAAATTTACCAAAACATATTCTATACATGTTATTTTACATATACAAAATGGCTCTTACAGTTACACTCAGCCTCCCAGTTTTATTCTCTGTGGCTCTGTGTCTTTTCTGCCCAGAGGTGAGCGTTCCCATCCAAATCCACAGCCATCAACATCAGAATGGCATGCTAGACAAAGGCCGTGAGTCATGGGCCCGGCCTTTCACGTTCCCATGGTGTCATTTATCATGGATGCCAGTGTGTTCTGACAGGGACGCAGCTGCTAACTGCGGGGCAAAGCAAAGAAACCCCTGCTTCTTCCTGACCGACGTGCATGATCTGCAGTAATGGGTTTAGATCCGTGTCAGACCAGTGCTCAGGTGGAGCAATGGGAACATCGCCCTGACTTCTAAGAGGCAGAATCATATGGACATGTATGGAGAAGAAATTACCTTAAAGCACCATGTGACTCGTTTCAGGAAACTAGGCGTTTGTCGCGTGTCACTTCTTCACAGCAGAGCCATTTGAACATAAACTTTATTTTGTATTCAAAATGCGTTTTTTGGCAGAAGTGCCTTCTGGAACATGTGAACATTCATGTGCTTTAATAACAAACTTGTATGCCATCTGTAAATACAAATACATTTGTTAAATTACGAGCCTAGTTGGTTTAGTTGCGGAAAAAGACAGGAATCTTCTCGCTAACTATGACTGGCTGAGATAATAGGTGGGGTGGACATGCCGGGAGATGAGTTCGTATTGGTCTGCCATGTAGCACGCTTCTGTCTATACCATGAGCTGGTCAGTACGTTTAGGTAATCCTTTCTAACGCAGCTTTTTAGAAAAATATCACGTAGTAGAAATGCAAAAGTGTTGCTCTCCAATTTCTGGGACATCGAGTTTTGAAATCAGTTGAATGCCCAATGTAATTAGAGCAAAGGAGATGGAGAAAATTCAGCCGTTTGATTGCAGAGAGAGTCGAAAAGAGAACAAACAGACGGCTATTGTATAAAACACCTGTCTCCGAATTACATCTCCAAACTAAGGGCAACCATGGCAACCGTGACAGAGAGAGAGAAGCGTCTATCCATGTATACGGGTAAGATAGTTTCAGATGTTACACGTTTCAAATTTAGTCAGAAAGTCATTTTCATTTCAAGTTAAAGCATACTGTTATCTATCTAGCTAACGTTACATGTATGATCTGTGTATTACTATTATTTGTATTTCAGAGGCATTTGCATAGTTATAGCCTAGCTAGCTAACATTGAACCTGATTGGTTAGCTACCTACATGTTCATGCAGGGTAGTAACGTTATGAGTTAGGATTATGGTTCATTGTCTAAACATGTCTAAGCAAAAGACTCCACTATGCATGTAACCATTTCAATAGAATGTTCATGATGTCACTGTGACAACTGTTGATAAACATAGCTGGTAAATTCGCTCTGCCTATTTCAAAAATTCAAGGGCCATTTTCTCAAAAGTGATGTTAGACGTTATCAACTTTCAAAGCAGAATTACTTTCACATTGTTCCTCAACTGTAGTGCTTAATATACAATTTTCTAGCTCTGAGTCTCTACTTTTATCCAATGTAAAAAACACAATGTCCAATTTTGCTACATAAGACCGAATCGAGCCGATCGGTCAGATATGGCCTTTTGATAGAACAAGACACCAGATGTACAGTATTCTACAGGACTATCATCTGGATCTTGCCTGACAAGCTTGTCACAATAGTCCATCACATCATGTTCACCGGTATTAATGAAGACACAAGAGACAACATATAATTATGTTGCCTGAAATACAAACAGGATATAGGACACTACAGATGTTTCATACAGCAGATAGTTAAGGCACCTGCAACCTGTATACATACTGTACATTTACAATACCAACATTACAGCTCTCTGTGCTGCTTTCCCCTTGTTTGATACTGCCTGAGAAGAAGCAACACTTCAAATCCCAAAGTATTTTGCTGCATCCTCTCTTGTACTCAGCCACAGTGTAATACTTTCTCTTTGGCCGGGTTTTGTACGTCTCCATTTCAACCACTCAACCCCTCTCATTTTGACAACCGACCACTCAAGAGGAATTACAGCCCACGCCTGCCCGCGTGTGTTGGAGAAGGATATATTGGTAATTTTCTGCTAGTGCATTGTGTCAACAGCAAGGCTTGTCTTTCCACTGTAAGCATGATGGCTCTCCCACGATGGAGAAGGTCCCCTTTAAATCTGCACTACCCTGCAGACATCTGGTCACAATAGAGGGGTATTTTTAGGTCAGCAAAGCACTCTGGGATAGGAATCATAGATCAACGTGAGCACTGGTGAGAAGGAGGTGAAAGTATGAGAGAGAGAGTGTGTGTGTGTGTGTGTGTGTGTGTTTGTTTGTGACTTGACAAATAGAATTGGATGATTCCTTGGTTGAAGCATGTGTTTAACCATCAATATGTTGATGTCTTTTCCCAGCTATGCACATCTCTACCATGACAGAATAATAACTGGAGAGAAATAGAAAAAAAGGCATTATCTTCTTACAATTCATTGCATTGCCATCTACCTGCCTTTATTATAAAATAATTAATAACATATACCGTAGTAATTGATGCTGAGATAAATATAGTCAAATAAAAATATCTATAAATGGGATATGGAGTATTGAACCTAGGTAACAGATTAATCTCGAGGTCCACACAATTCCTGTCAGACTTTCTTTTTGGTGACTTGTGTGCACAGCTTGCTGCACAATGTTTTAGACAGCCCAGAAGGTGCAAAGCTTTTAAAGAAAACAAGACAGTCACACCTGAGTGTCTGAACATATGACTGTCCCACTGTGAACTCCCCCCAGGTAATTAACCAGCCCTGGGGAGCCCACTGGTGCATATCCCTCCACCCCTCCCTTCACACCTTTTCACCTCCATTTCTTCTCTCTCTTTGCCTGTTTTTTTCCCCACCTCAACTGCCACTGTTCTCAGCACAGTGCTAGCTAGAGGCGTTTTCTAAAAATAAACTTCCTATTGGAGATGTCTTTGAAGTCTGGGGAAAGGCCATGTCTAAAGTGTAAAGGTCTAAGGTGTACAGATTAATGCAGAGTTTTTATTGGATTTCTCTTCTCCTGCCAAGAAACATAGTTATGGTAGTATCTGCATATAGTCCTGGCATCCTCTCTGCACAGTACATCTCAATGTAACATGATTCGTTCTCCTATTCATGAATTATTTAGAATGATGTTCTAGATTATTCCAATATACACCGCATGGGCAAAAGTATGTGGACACCCCTTCAAAATAGTGCAATCAGCTATTTCAGCCACAACCGTTACTGGCAGGTGTATAAAATCGAGCACACAGCCATGCAAACTCCATAAATAAACATTGGCAGTAGAATGGCCCGTACTGAAGAGCTCAGTGATTTTCAACGTTGCAATGTCATAGGATGCCACCTTTTCAACAAGTCAGTTCATCAAATTGCAGCACTGCTAGAGCTGCCCCGGTCAACTGTAAGTGCTGTTATTGTGAAGAGGAAACGTCTAGGAGCACAACGGCTCAGCCGTTAAGTGGAAGGCCACACAAGCTCACAGAACGGGACATGCAACACTCACTACCGAGTTCCAGACTGCCTCTGGAAGCAATGTCAGTACAAGAACTGTTCGTTGGGAGCTTCATGAAATGGTTTTCCATGGCCGAGCAGCCTCACACAAGCCTAAAATCACCATGTGTAATGCCAAGCGTTGGAGTGGTTTAAAGCTCGCCGCCATTGGACTCTGGACCAGTGGAAACGTGTTCTCTGGAGTGATGATTCACACTTCACCATCTGGCAGTCCGACAGACAAATCTGGGTTTGGCAGATGCCAGGACAACGCTACCTGCCCCAATGCATAGTGCAAACTGTAAAGTTTGGTGGAGGAGGAATAATCGTCTGGGGCTATTTTTCATGGTTTGGGCTAGACCCCTTAGTTCCAGTGAAGGGAAATCTTAACGCTACATCATACAATACAATACAATACAATGACAATGTAGATGATTCTGTGCTTCCAACTTTGTGGCAACAGTTTGAGGAAGGCCCTTTCCTGTTTCGGCATGACAATGCCCTCGTGCACAAAGCGAGATCCATACAGAAAACTGTTTGTCAAGATTGGTGTGGAAGAACTTGACTGGCCTGCACAGCCTTGACCTCAACCCCATCGAACACCTTTGGGATGAATTGGAACGCCGGCTGCAAGCCAGGCCTAAATGCCCAACATCAGTGTCCAACCTCACTATTGCTCTTGTGGCTGAATGGAAATAAGTTCCTGCAGAAATATTCCAACATCTAGTGGAAAGCCTTCCTAGAAGAGTGGAGGCTGTTATTACAGCAAAGGGGGGACCAACTCCATATTAATTCCCATGATTTTTAGAATGAGATATTTGACCACATACTTTTGGCCATGTAGTGTATGGTGTATCTTTTGAAACTTTGCAACAAACATTTTCAAAGATTATTGACTTCTACCGCTATTGATATTCTGGCAACCAGCCACCTATATTACCTCTAAAACTATTAACAATAATTACACTGTTTCACATTATTACACTACTGCCATGAGAATACACTCATGTTATACCACGATGTTATTTTCATACATTTCCTCAGGATAATGGTTCACTCTCAATCAATCCAAGTCTTCTCATCATAAAAAGGCATCTCGCCAGTTGCCACAAGATATTTACCAGCAAACATTTACAAATGCTATTGGCTGTCTTCCTCTTAGCTGTCATTTCCAGTGAGTCATCCCCACCCAGGCACTCATTGGCAGTCAGGCCGAGCACCTCCATCAAGACAGTGACGAGGTGGAGCTATTATATACCAGAGTACATTTCTCATCTCAACTTCTCCTACTCAAAAGTGAATAGAAAGAGGCAGGGAATGGCAAATAATCTTTCAAACTGATGCGCAAGTCCAGTATGGAGGGATATGATCTCTTTTGTTTGTTTTCAGTCGACTGGTTGATTTAAGTTATTGATTGCCTTATAAGTCCGCTCTCCTGCAGTCTCTAAGACTGATTCTGTAGCTGACAAGCAGAGGAAATTGATGAACATTGGAGTGTGTGTTAAATTGTGCTCTTATTTCATTACATCTAAAAAAATATATAATATGTGTAAGCAGAAAAGGTTAATAATCTATCTTCTACCAACCAACCAACCAAGCAATGTGCTTAATATAAAGGATTTCCCTGTCATAAGGATAGCATAAGAGAATCTAAACATTAGACAGCCATCATTGGCTTATTACTGACAGGCAAGTAAATGCCAGTACAACTCAGAGTTAAGATAATAAACAGACGGTCTCATTGTTTGGACCAAGATCTCAGCTCTAACAGATAAGAGAACATGTTTTCACACTCCTATGTCGTTAAGAAAAGCGCTAACACGAATCATATTAGTCATTAGCAATTTGATATAATGTCAAATGACTAAGGACTGTAAATAGTATGTGATGCAGAGACTTGACTAATAGACAAAGAGTCACAAAGACGTCATTAGACCAAAAAGACATCGTCATGTGTTACACAATCTCAGAGTACAGTAGAGAAAGGAAAGGATCAATGGAGAAAAATATCTTATCCTTAGGTGTACGAGAGAAAAAGGTGTGCCTATGCTCCGGAGAGGTCCCTTTAGTGATACAGAGCTTTCTCTTTCTATGTCTACATCACTGTAAATAAGCCTAAACCAAAATATAAAAACAACATGTAACAATTTCAAAGATTTTACTGAGTTACAGTTCACATAAGGAAATCAGTCATTTGAAATACAATCATTAGGCCCTAATCTATGGATTTCACATAATTAGGAATACATACAGTGTTGGTCGCAGATACCTTAAAAAAAAGGTAGGGGCGTGGATCAGAAAACCAGTCAGTATCTGGTGTGACCAACATTTGCCTCATGCAGTGCGACACATCTCCTTTGCGTAGAGTTGATCAGGCTGTTGATTGTGGCCTGTGGAATGTTGTCCTACTCCTATTCAATGGCTCTGCGAAGTTGCTGGATATTGTCGGGAACTGGAACACACTGTCGTACACGTCGATCCACAGCATCTCAATGGGTGACATGTCTAGTGAGTATGCAGGCCATGGAAGAACTGTGACATGTTCAGCTTCCAGTAATTGTGTACAGATCCTTGCGGCATGGGGCCGAGCATTATCATGCTGAAACATGAGGTAATGGTAGCGGATGAATGGCACAATAATGGGTCTCAGGATCTCTTCACGGCATCTCTTCGCATTCAAATTGCCATCAATAAAATGCAATTGTGTTCGTTGTCCGTAGCTTATGCCTGCCCATACCCTAACCCCACCCCCACCATGGGGCACTCTGTTCACAACATTGACATCAGAAAACCGCTCGCCCACACAACGCCATACATGTGGTCTGCGGTTGTGAGGCCAGAGACCACAACCGATGTTGGCCTCCACTTCTCTGGCAAGAGTTTTGGTGGACATTCCTGCAGTGGCATTGGGTTGTGTGAAAAAAAAAATCGCAAGTTTTAGAATGGCCGTTTTTTTGTGTCCCCAGCACAAGGTGCATATGTCTAATGATCATGCTGTTTAATCATATTCTTGACATGCCAAACCTGTCAGGTAGATGGATTATATTGGCAAAGAAGTAACGCTCTCTAACACAGATGTAAACTAATTTGTGCACAAAATTCAAGAGAAATATGTTTTTTTAATGTATGGAACATTTCTGGGATCTTTGATTTCAGCTCATGAAACATGGAACGAACACTTTAAATGTTGTGCTTATATTTTTGTTCAGTGTAGTATCAGAAAGAGCAGATTCTTAGGTTTCCAAAACCCTTACCATTGTCAAATAACTCTGAAAGTCTCCATTCCACGTGCTCCGCACGTGAGCACTCAGCAACAGAGCCTACAGTAACATAAACGAATGAAAATACTATTGAGATTTTTGAAATAATTATTTTTCATATTCTGATGTTACCCAAGACCTTCATAAACACAACGAAATGATTATTTTTCCTAAACCTTATTTGAAATGTATTTATTAGACTGTTAGAATGTTCAAGTAAAAATTCATGCTCTAGGCCCGGCTTCTCTAGTGTTAAAAACCAATCTGATACTATTTCAGTTGATTGTCAATAAAGTGCATACACCAATAGATATGATAGAGACAAATTTGATTCGTAAGACAATCTGGAAAGCCGAATCCTGTGATTGACATACAAATGAAACCCGAAATCTCCACATCTTTTGCCTCATTTCCCTGTGAAATGGGTAACACAAGCAAGAGACTTTTCATTGGCATCATAAACACCAGCAACACAAGAAGAGTAGATAACTAGATATAAATGCAATGAAACGGTCTTGAAACTCAATACTCTTTATCACATAATCATGTTCTTTACTTTGATTGTTGAGTTAGAAGGTCCAATGGGGAGGTCAAGTTGCCTGCAGGAGTTATAATCAACTATTTGTAAATTATATGTTGTAGAAATGGGTCGTCTGGGGCAATGAATACCTAAAGAGTAGAATATATGTGGTTTGCACTGTGCCTAGAATTGTATGCTCCTACTGACTCTGCAAGAGGTCGGGAACCCGTTCAGTGCAACAGATGATGAAATTAGCATCACCGCCAGGGACTAATCCAACCAGAACTAATGGGAATTTGTTACATTTAACATAAAGTAGGGAGGACATATTTAGTGCACTATCAAACAAATGGGAAAATTGACTAAATGAATGCAAATGCAATAGCACACGGCAACGAACGTGCGCAAACTCACACACATACACCACACGCACGCACACACAGCACCATTGAACCTCTACGATTCAATTAGACTATTTGGCCAAGGGCTAGCCCCACAGTTGAGCCCCATGACAATTGTCAGAGGTTCATTTCTAGCTCTCAGGGTGTCATGTAATGTGGAGTTTGGAAGCTACAGGGTGTATTACAGCTCAATTCTGTTCACTGGAAACTCACTGTACAACCTGTCTTCCATTATCCTATGGATGGGTAACCCTTTGTTTGAAAAAAGAATGTTCTTTCTCTCTCTCCCCCTTCCTCTCCTTCTCTCCCCTTCTCTTTCTCTCTTGCAGCCTTCATATTGTATTCGTTTGGTGCAATTCCAAGATAAGAACCATCAGCCTTGCAGCAGAGCACATATGATATACCACATAGAGGAATGGTAGTATGGACGGTAGTGTATCTAATGCCTGGAGTCATACAGTACCTATCTCAGAGAGGATTACGTCTCTTTAGTACATTAACACTAGAAGAGACAAATTTGTCATTTTGACTCAATATGAATTAAACATGTGAAAATCTCTGCTATCTTTAACCCTCCTGCTCTGTTCTGGTCGAACTGGACCGATTTACAAGTTCTCTCTGAAAAATGAAGTTCATTTCATCTGATCGTCATAAGGTTCCATGACTTTGTCAACACAGGGCATCTGAACACACAAAATACATTTTGATGATTTCCATTACATTTTGGGTGTTTTATTTAACTTTTGTACACCTGTGGTGTTCCCGGTCAAAAATGACCGGTCATTAGAAATGAATGGGTGAGACTACAATTAGTGTATAAAATTGAGTTCAGGCACATGCCCATTCATCAGATGGACACACTTCCTCTCCCAGACCCTCACATGCATGTGTGTTTGAGCACACACACACACACACACACACACACACCTCACTCTCCTTCTTGGCTTCCATGGCAACCCCCACGGAAACCTTTCCCCAATAGAATCTTTCCCCACGGGAACCACACCTGTTGGCATTCTCACAAACAATCTCAACATTTATTTATTTATTTTATTTCACCTTTATTTAACCAGGTAGGCAAGTTGAGAACAAGTTGTCATTTACAACTGCAACCTGGCCAAGATAAAGCAAAGCAGTTCGACACATATAACAACACAGAGTTACACATGGAGTAAAACAAACAGTCAATAATACAGTACAAAAATAAGTCTATATACAATGTGAGCAAATGAGGTGAGATAAGGGAGGTAAAGGCAATAAATAGGCCATGGTGGCGAAGTAAATACAATATAGCAATTAAAACAATGGAATGGTAGATTTGACAGTAGATGAGTGTGCAAAGTAGAAATACTGGGGTGCAAAGTAGCAAAATAAATAGATAAATACGTTAGGGGAAGAGGTAGTTGTTTGAGCTATTTATAGATGGGCTATGTACAGGTGCAGTGATCTGTGAGCTGCTCTGACAGCTGGTGCTTAAAGCTAGTGAGGGAGATAAGTGTTTCCAGTTTGAGATTTTTGTAGTTCGTTCCAGTCATTGGCAGCAGAGAACTGGAAGGAGAGGAGGCCAAATGAGAAATTGGCTTTGGGGGTGACAAGTGAGATATACCTGCTGGAACGCGTGCTACGGGTGGGTGCAGCTATGGTGACCAGCGAGCTGAGATAAGGCGAGACTTTACCTAGCAGGGTCTTGTAGATGACCTGGAGCCAGTGGGTTTGGCGACGAGTATGAAGCGAGGGCCAGCCAACGAGAGCGTACAGGTCGCAGTGGTGGGTAGTATATGGGACTTTGGTGACAAAACGGATGGCACTGAAATAGACTGCATCCAATTTGTTGAGTAGGGTGTTGGAGGCTATTTTGTAAATGACATCGCCAAAGTCGAGGATCGGTAAGATGGTCAGTTTTACGAGGGTATGTTTGGCAGCATGAGTGAAGGATGCTTTGTTGTGAAATAGGAAGCCAATTCTAGATTTAATTTTGGATTGGAGATGTTTTATATGAGTCTGGAAGTAGAGTTTAACCAGACACCTAGGTATTTGTAGTTGTTCACATATTCTAAGTCAGAACCGTCCAGAGTAGTGATGCAGGTGCTGGCAGCGATCGGTTGAAGAGCATGCATTTAGTTATACTTGTATTTAAGAGCAGTTGGAGGCCACGGAAGGAGAGTTGTATGGCATTGAAGCTCATCTGGAGGGTTGTTAACACAGTGTCCAAAGAAGGGCCAGAAGTATACAGAATGGTGTCGTCTGCGTAGAGGTGGATCAGAGATTCACCAGCAGCAAGAGCGACATCATTGATATATACAGAGAAGCGAGTCGGCCCAAGAATTGAACCCTGTGGCACCCCCATAGAGACTGCCAGAGGCCCGGACAACAGGACCTCAGATTTGACACACTGAACTCTGTCGGAGAAGTAGATGGTGAACCAGTCGAGGCAATCATTTGAGAAACCAAGGCTGTTGAGTCTGCCGATGAGGATGTGGTGATTGACAGAGTCGAAAGCCTTGGCCAGGTCAATGAATACGTCTGCACAGTACTGTTTCTTATCGATGGTTAAGATATCGTTTAGGACCTTGAGCGTGGCTGAGGTGCACCCATGACCAGCTCTGAAACCAGATTGCATAGCGGAGAAGGTACGGTGGGATTCGAAATGGTTGGTGATCTGTTTGTTAACTTGGTTTTCGAAGACCTTAGAAAGGCAGGGTAGGATAGGATAGATATAGGTCTGTAGCAGTTTGGGTCAAGAGTGTCCCCCCCTTTGAAGAGTTGTTTCAATAACATATAGAACTTTTCTTGCAGCTCTGGTATATAAAGCTTTTTTGAGGCCTTGCTTACAATTCATTCTGTGGCAGCACAATGACCAAACGATATACTGTATGTGAGGCTCTTGATCATATCTTTGATCATGACACTGGCGAGGAGGAGCGAGTCCTTGTTAAACTTTGACACAAAGTAGTCTGTGATAAATAGCACAATATGTTTCATCTTAGTATTTGTTATAGTCAAAATAATCCATACATTATGCTTTTTTTTTAACTTAAGAACAAGTTTTATGAGCTCAGGTCAATGAGGCCTACAGGCCATAAATAGCAAATAGAAGCTCAAAACGTGTGATGTTCACAAGAACATAAGTTGATAAAAAGATCTAACACAACATTAGGTGATAATATATGTATTATTATGGATTTATAATCAGCTATAAATGGGGAGGTCATTTTGGACCAGGAACACAGAATTAATTAACATCAAACAAACACAACAGGAGTGTTAAAGGCATGCCCTCGTCGGTCCTTGACTTTTCTGAATAGGTCTATTTAACACATGTATGTTGTAAAAATGTTGATATCACAAACATAATTTGTTTTATAAGCAGTTTTAAGAGGACATGTAATTTTCTTCCCATAGTGCCAAAAAGTGACTTTTTCAATTCCTCCTACAGAGCAGTGGCGACTCGTCATGCGACTCGGACAGAGCCCCACCTATTTTGAGCGCCACACTTTCAGGTAAAAAAAATAAAAATAATAATTCTTTCTTTGAGGGGGCTTGCCTGTTTTGCTTGTTATTTTGTCATTATTACGTTTCACATATCAGTTTGCAAACAATGTAAAAATAAATAAATAATTGAGTTAATAAAGCTGCATACAAACATGGTTTCTTTTTTCCTTTCTTTAGTAAGGCAGCTCCAAAATTCAGGTGCTTCAGCCTAGCTCAGTGCTTTCTGTGGTGGTGGGGCTAGCCAGCAGAAAAGACAGTGTTGCGCCTGATTGGCTCAGTTTTCTGTCATGTTTGGCTCAGTTTTCTGTCACTCACGGGACAGTACGTCCTCACCAATTCTAAGGTTAGAGCTTGAAAATGTTAGCCCCTTGGGTTCGGCCATAGAAATATCTTAGAAGTGCCTATCCAAGAAGGCTCAAGGTAATTGGCCACTGATAGAATGACATTAAATCACGTTATGTCTACAGTAGCTTTGATTGGAATGATCATGTCAACATCTTACTTTCAGAGTCTTAGCTAGCAGTCATCATCAATTGTCATCAAGTCGACCATCTACTGGCAAATCATTTTTAATTGTGATATGAAGAGAAATAATGAAGAGAAATTATAGATAAAACGTATCGGTGCCCATCGGCCATTGTACATAAAGATTATACAACAAGTAGGAAATCGCAAATTCAACAATCAGTCGTTTGGAAGCAATACGTGGCCACCTGCAAGCGTTGCAAAGAAACCAATAACGTTAGCCTGCCAATCAATGAAGTAGCTGTGTTTTTTTTCCAGAGTTCCCACCATAAATCCTGAGAATGCCAGACTGATTACAAAGTTTGATGACAAAATTTTCAGACGAAGGACCGCTACGCCACCTTCACAAGGTGAGTCTATCCTGACACAAGGTGAGACCCAGATGCAGACACAGGAGGCAGACGGTTGGAGTCTTACAATATGCATTAATCCAATAAGGCAAGAGAATAGTCGTGGACAGGCAAAAGGGTCAAAACCAGTTCAGAGTCCAAAAGGTACCGAAGGGCAGGCAGAATCAAGGTCAGGGCAGGCAGGATGATCAGGCATGCGGGAAAGTAGTCCAGAGTCAGGCAGGGGTCAAAACCGGGAAGACTATCAAAAGGAGAACAGCAAAAGGAGTACGGGAAAAACACGCTGGTTGACTTGACTAACATACAAGACGAACATGCACAGAGAGACAGGAAATACAGGGATGAATACACTGGGGAAAACAGGCGACAGCTAGAGGGGGTGGAGACAATCAGAGGAACAGGTGAAACAGATCAGGGCGTGAAAGGGTACAAAAATGTATTGTATGCTGCTGCGTAAATTATGCAATATGCAAGGGAGAAATGTATACTGTAGCTAAGAAAGTAATACGAAGTGTATGTTGTGTAGTAAGCTGTTAGTAACCAATATGTGTGACGTTCGTCGTTAGGAGGAGACCAAGGCGCAGCGTGAGTTGGGTTCATCATATTTATTGATAAATGAGAACCAGAAAAAACGTTGTCTCATCGTTGTCTCAACGAACGAAAAGCTAGGCGTGCAAACACATGCAACACAAAGACAAGATCCCACAACTGACTGTGGGGAAAAGGGCTGCCTAAGTATGATTCCCAATCAGAGACAACGAATGACAGCTGCCTCTGATTGGAAACCATACTCGGCCAATCAAAGAAAAAGACAACATAGACATACAACACATAGAATGCCCACCCCATGTCACACCCTGACCTAACCAAACAGAGAAAAACAGCTCTCTCAGGTCAGGGCATGACAATATGCCTCACCCTAATAATTTGGTATATTTTCACCAACACGGCATTGTAAACACATAGTGGTTGTGGTGCTTGGCTTGCACGTGCAAATTCAGCACACACAACATTCTATAATAGAATTGTGTTATTTGACAAGTCAAATTAACAGCTTATTTAACGCGTCAAATTGTGTTATATGACGTGTATCTTTTTTGACATGCAAAGACCCAAACGGCGTTCAATGTGCCTCACCCAAATAATTTGGTCTATTTTCACCTCTTAATTTTGACCTACTGTTCTAACTTGGTGGTGCACAAACAGCCTATAACCTGTTTTAGAGAAATGTAACCATCGAATATTGTACGAGCTTTCATTGTCTGTTTATATGCCCCAAGTTCTGACTTGTACAGGGAGTACACTGTAAGAACGGCCCATGTTCTGAATTATGTCGCTGTACATTTCAAAAGTGCTGAACATTTAGTTATATTCACTATGTCCTTCGTTGCTTGCTCATTAATGTCTTAATCGAAATTACGGATTGCCTCTTATCCGCTTGTCGTCCCCTTGTGCCATAGTTTGTAAATCTCAATTGTCAGTAGAAACCACATTTGTTTAAGCAAGTCTGCCATATCAACTATGTTTTTAAAAGGCAGTAAATGAAGTTGAATGAACTGTTTCGCTGCCAGACAAGGCCCCGCTGAAAGCCAGGCTTAGCCGTGGTAAGGTGTTGGAACTCTGCTGTTGGGACAGCTTTATGTAGGACCTAACCGTTTGTGGGCACCGTTTATCACCTGTAACGCCCTGGCCATAGAGAGGGGTTTTTTGTTCTTTATTTTGGTTAGGCCAGGGTGTTACATTGGGTGGGCGTTCTATGTTCCTTTTTCTATGTTTTGGTATTTCTTTGTTTTGGGCCGTGTGTGTGGCTCCCAATCAGGCACAGCTGAAGCTCGTTGTTGCTGATTGGGAGTCACACATAAGGAGCATGTTTTTCCTTTGGGTTTTGTGGGTAATTGTTTCTGTTTTGAGTATTTTCCTAACAGGACTGTTTGCTGTCGTTTTTGTTCATTTTGTAGTGTTCTCTTGTTTTTTTTAATTAAAATTCTAATGATGAACACATCCTCTGCTGCACCTTGGTTCCCTCTTCCAGACAGCCGTTATAGAATTACCCACCAACAACGGACCAAGCAGCAGAGGAAGGAGCAGCACAAGGAGAGGCACCAGGAGAAAAGCTATCTGGAGTCATGGACTTGGGAGGAAATCCTGGACGGGAAAGGACCATGGGCTCAAGCTGGGGATTATCGCCGCCCGCAGTGGGAGATCGAGGCGGCGAGAGCTGAGAGGCGCTGGTATGAGGAAAGGGAGCGCAACGGACACGGGAGGCAGCCCCACAATTTTTTTGGGGGGGGGCACACGGGGAGATTGGCGGAATCAGGTGGTAGACCTAAGCCAACTCCCCGTGCTTACCGGAAGCAGCGTGGTACTGGTAAGACACCGTGTTATGCTGTGGAGTGCACGCTGTCCCCAGTGCGCGTTCAAAGCCCGGTGCGCTACATACCAGCCCCCCGCAAGTGCCATGCGAGTGCAGGCATCGAGCCAGGGCGGATGGTGCCAGCTCAGCGCGTCTGGTCTCCAGTGCGCCTCCTCGGTCCAGGTTATCCTGCGCCGGCGTTGCGCACTGTGTCTCCAGAGCGCTGGGAGGGTCCAGTTTGCCCAATGCATGCTCTCCGCCCGTGCCGGGCCAAAGTGGGCATTCAGCCTGGAGTGTGGGTAAAGAGTGTCCGTACCAGAACTCCAGTGCTCCCCCACAGCCCGGTTTATCCTGTGCCTCCTCCTCGGACCAGGCCTCCAGTGGGTCTCCCCATCCTGGTCTATCCTGTGCCACCTCCCAGGACCAGGCCTCCAGTGGGTCTCCCCATCCTGGTCCATCCTGTGCCACCTCCCAGGACTAGGCCTCCAGTGGGTCTCCCCATCCTGGTCCGTCCTGTGCCACCTCCCAGGACTAGGCCTCCAGTGGGTCTCACCTGTCCAGAGCAGTCAGAGCCGCCCGCCAGCCCGGTGAGTCCTGTGCCTACGCCTAGGGCCAGGTCTCTGTCATGTCTCCCCAGCCTGGTGAGTCCTGTGCCTGTGCCCAGGGCCAGGCCTCCATGTCTCCCCAGCCTGGTGAATCCTGGGTCAGTGCCGCCGGAGCCACCAGGGACGCCCGCCAGCCGGGCGCAGCCAGGGACGCCCGCCAGCCGGGCGCAGCCAGGGTCTCCCGCCAGCCGGGCGCAACCATCGCCGGCCGCCAGCCGGGCGCAACCAGGGTCGCCCGCCAGCCGGGCGCAGCCATCGCCGTCCGCCAGCCGGGCGCAGTCAGCGTCGCCCACCAGACCTTCGGCGCGGCCAGGTGCGCCACCTAAGAGGGCGACGCCAAGGGTGGAGCAGAGGCCACATCCCGCACCTGAGCCGCCGCCGTAAGAAGGCCCACCCGGACCCTCCCCTTCAGAGTCAGGTTTTGCGGCCGGAGTCCGCACATTTGGGGGGGGGGGGGGGGGGGTACTGTAACGCCCTGGCCATAGAGAGGGGTTTTTTGTTCTTTATTTTGGTTAGGCCAGGGTGTTACATTGGGTGGGCGTTCTGTTTTGGGCCGTGTGTGGCTCCCAATCAGGCACAGCTGAAGCTCGTTGTTGCTGATTGGGAGTCACACATAAGGAGCATGTTTTTCCTTTGGGTTTTGTGGGTAATTGTTTCTGTTTTGAGTATTTTCCTAACAGGACTGTTTGCTGTCGTTTTTGTTCATTTTGTAGTGTTCTCTTGTTTTTTTTTATTAAAATTCTAATGATGAACACATCCTCTGCTGCACCTTGGTTCCCTCTTCCAGACAGCCGTTACATCACCGTTATAGTGCAATTAATGTATTGTTAAGTGTTGTGTTGTGTAGTGGCTTTGCTGGCATGCATCCTACTTTTTTTTGTTTGCCCCACCAAGATTTACATACTAAAATCGCCACTGCTACGGAGTTACATGCAGGTAAGACGTTGATTTCTATATAGTATCAGAAAGAGCAGATTCTGAGGTTTCCAAAACCCTGACCATTGCCAAATAACTCTCAAAGTTGAAGAAATTAGCGATACAATGTTCCATGCGCCCCCCACGTGAGCATGTGGCAGCAGATAGCCTACAATAACATCGACTTATGAAAATGGTATTGTGTTCCCTGAAATAATTATTTTTCGTATTCTGATGTTACCCAAGACCTTCATAAACACCACCAAAGTATAATTTATATGATACCTTACACAAAATGTATTTATTAGACTGTTAGAATGTTGGAGTAAAAATGACTGCTCGAGGCCCGGTTTCTTTAGTTTAAAAAAATCTATGCGATACTATTTCAGGTGATTGACAATAAAGTGCATACACCAATATGCATGGTGGCGACATATTGTTATTAGTGAGACAATCTAGAAAGCCGAGTTCTCTGACAGAAATCTTCACATCTTTTGCCTCATTTCCCTGTGAAATGGGAAACACGCGAGAGATTTCATAGGCATCATAAACTCAAGTAACACAGCCAGAGATTATAACTATACATAAATGCAATGAAGCGTTCTCGCAACTCAATACTCTTTATCACATAGTCATGCTTTTCACTTTGATTGTGGAGTTAGAAGGTCGATTGGGGAGGTCAAATTGCCTGCAGGAGTTATAATCAACTATTTGTAGAGATGTGCTGTCTTGGGCACTGAATACCTAAAGAGAAAAATATATGTGGCTTGCATTGTGCCTATAACTATATCCTGCCTGTGACTCTGCAAGAGGTCGGGAACCTGACGGAGCAACAGATGATGAAATTAGCATCACCGCCAGGGACTAATCCAACCAGAACTAATGGGAATTTGTTACATTTAACATAAAGTAGGGAGGACACATTTAGTGCACCATCAAACAAATGGGAAAATGCTCTAAATTAACAAAAAAGTCAGTGTCAAATGATTAAATATATATCTTTACCATGCAGATACAATGGCACACGGCAATGAATGTTCGCACACACACCATACGCACACGCACACACAGCATCAGTGAACCTCTACGATTCAATTAGACAATTAGGCCATGACTAGTCCCACAGTTGAGCCCCCTGACAATTGTCAGAGGTTAATTTCTAGCTCTGAGGGTGTCATGTAATATGGAGCATGGAAGCTACAGGATGTATTTACTGCTCAATTCTGTTCACTGAAAATTCAGTGTACAACCTACTGTTTTCAGGAGGGCAACAATTATCTAATGGAAGACACCAATTCCTCCCCCTCTGCTTGGAAAAACAAATTCTCTCTCTATCTCTCTCTCTCTCTCGGTTTTTCTCTCTTGTTCTACTATACCACAAGCCAGTCCTCTGCTCTTTTCTGATAAAGTACCAGCCAGATAGTGAGCATGCTGTTCAGTGAGAGTATGCTCTCCCCTGACTTCTCCCACTGCATGAATAGACTAATGTCTTATCTACACTAGATAGCACACATCGAAGCCTACCTGCATGTTGTGTGATCATTATTACATAGCCCCACATGCTGGTTTAGGTGGACATAAGAGTAAGGGAGTGTGTACAAAGGTACAGGTACAGGTGTAGTTATTGCGCTAGAATATTTAATTGATAGTCCTCCGACTCGACTGTTGGGCTGAGTGCCTAGCTAGAAACTTCTTAAAGGAAATGTCTTGAAACAAAATTGATTTTGTCTGTTGCTCCCCGGGTGTCAAGGCTGTGGGTAACTGGTGAAAGGAATCAGGCGCAGGAGAGCTGAGATGCGTGGACAAGGTATTTAATTCAAGAAAACACCAGTATAAACACAATACTATGGTGCTGGAAAAATACCGGTACCACGAAATAAACGGCCGTAATAACAAAACCCGGTAACAATATACCAGCCTTCAGATACAGCCTTACAATAAACAAACACGCACACAAACATGCTGGAAACCAAAGGGTTAAATAATGAACATGTAATGGGGGAATTGAAACCAGGTGTGTAAAAAACAAAGACAAAACAAATGGAAAATGAAAAGTGGATCGGTGATGGCTAGAAGGCCGGTGACGTCGATCGCCGAACACCGCTCGATCAAGGAGAGGGACCGATTCCGGCGGAAGTCGTGACATTACCCCCCCCCCCTTGACGCGCAGCTCCAGCAGTGCGCCGACACCGGCCTCGGGGATGACCCGGAGAGCGAGGCGCAGGGCGATCCGGATGGAGACGGTGGAACTCCCGCAGCATCGAAGGGTCCAATACGTCCTCCACCGGCACCCAGCATCTCTCCTCCGGACTGTACCCCTCCCACTCCACGAGGTACTGAAGGCCCCTCGCCCGACGCCTCAAGTCCAGTATTGATTGGACTGCATATGCCGGGGCCCCCTCAATGTCCAGAGGGGGCAGAGGAACCTCCCGCACCTCAGACTCCTGGAGTGGACCAGCTACCACCGGCCTGAGGAGAGACACATGGAACGAGGAATTAATACGGTAATCTGGGGGAAGCTGTAAACTGTAACAAACCTCGTTCACTCTCCTCAGGACTTTGAATGGCCCCACAAACTGCGGCCCCAGCTTCCAGCAGGGCAGGCGGAGGGGCAGGTTTCAGGTCGAGAGCCAGACCCGGTCCCCCGGTCACTGCGGTGGCAGTCTGCGCTGGCTTTTTGACGCCTCACGGCCCGCTGAAGATGCACATGAGCGGCGTCCCACGTCTCCCCCGAGCGCCTAAACCAGTCGTCCACCGCAGTAGCCTCAATCTGGCTCTGATGCCACGGCGCCAGAACTGGCTGGTACCCCAGTACGCACTGGAAAGGGGAGAGGTTGGTAGAGGAGTGGCCTGGAAGACTGATGGAGCATTCATCAACCCCTACGGCATGACGAGGTACTCATAGTGCCCTGAGGTGGTACTAAATGCCGCCTTCCACTCGTCCCCCTCCCGGATACGCACCAGGTTGTAAGCGCTCCTGAAACCCAATTTTGTGAAGAAGCGCTCCCCGTGCATTGACTCGATCGCATTGGCTATGAGAGGCAGCGGGTAACTGTACCTCACAGTGATTTGGGTGATGCCTCGATAGTCAATACACGGGACCTCCATCCTTCTTCACAAAAAGAAACTCGAGGAGGCAGGTGAAGTGGAGGGCCGAATGTACCCCTGCCCCAGAGATACGGATACATATGTTTCCATAGCCGCCGTCTCCTCTTGCGACAGGGGATACACGTGACTCCTGGGAAGTGCTGCGACAACAAGGAGATTAATCGCACAATCCCCCTGCCGATGGGGTGGTAATTGATTTGCCTTCTTTTTATTGAAGGCGAGAGCCAAATCGGCATATTCAGAGGGGATGCGCATGGTGGAAGCTGGTCTGGACTTTCCACCGTAGTAGCACTGACGGAAACCCCTAAACACCTCCCGAGCACTTTTGTGACCACCCCGTGAGAACCCTCTGTTGCCACGAAATAGGGGGGTCATGACAGGCCAACCAGGGTAGGCCCAGCACCACGGGAAATGCAGGAGAATCAATAAGGAATAGACTGATTCTCTCCTTGTGACCCTCCTGCGTAACCATGCCCAGTGGAGCGGTGGCCTCCCTAATTAGCCCTGACCCTAATGGTTGACTATCTAGGGAGTGCACAGGGAAGTGCATGTCCACAGGAACAATGGGGATCCCTAAACTATGGGCAAATGATCTATCAATAAAATTCCCAGCTGCGCCTGAACCTACGAGCACCTTATGCTGGGAATGCGGGGAAAACTCAGGAAAATGAATAAACAAAAACGTGTGAGCAAGAGGGGGCTCTGGGTGAGCCTGGTAATGACTCACCTGGGGTGACACGAGAGTGCCCTGCCTGCTGCCGAGACTCCCAGAGGAACCTCCCCAGCACCGACCAGCAGTGTGCCCTCTGCGGCCACAGATGGTGCATGGAATGGCCCCTCCTCTGGTCGCCCTAAGTGCAGCACCTCCCAGCTCCATGGGCGTCAGAGCGGTGGTGCTGGGGGATTGAACCGACAGACCCCGATCTGGACGTCCGTGGGTAGCCAGCAGGTTATCCAGCCGGATGGACAGGTCCACCAGCTGGTCGGATGTGAGAGTGGTGTCCCTGCAGGCCAACTCCCGACGGACGTCCTCGCGCAGACTGCACCGGTAGTGATCAATCAGGGCTCTGACGTTCCATCCCACGCCGGCGGCCAGGGTCTGGAATTCCAACGCAAACTCCTGTGAGCTCCTCATCCCCTGCCTCAGGTGGACGAGACGTTCACCCGCCGCTCTACCCTCAGGCGGATGGTCATAGACTCCCCGGAAGCGGCACCGGGGGATGTCTCATCATAAGTTAGCATGACCAGTGCACGCTATACAATGAGGGAAAAAAGTATTTGATCCCCTGCTGATTTTGTACGTTTCCCCACTGACAAAGAAATGATCAGTCTATAATTTTAATGGTAGGTTTATTTGAACAGTGAGCGACAGAATAACAACAAACAAATCCAGAAAAACGCATGTCAAAATTTGTTATAAATTGATTTGCGTTTTAATGAGGGAAATAAGTATTTGACCCCCTCTCAATCAGAAAGATTTCTGGCTCCCAGGTGTCTTTTATACAGGTAAAAAGCTGAGATTAGGAGCACACTCTTAAAGGGAGTGCTCCTAATCTCAGCTTGTTACCTGTATAAAAGACACCTGTCCACAGAAGCAATCAATCAGATTCCAAACTCTCCACCATGGCCAAGACCAAAGAGCTCTCAAAGGATGTCAGGGACAAGATTGTAGACCTACACAAGGCTGGGATGGGCTACAAGACCATCGCCAAGCAGCTTGGTGAGAAGGTGACAACAGTTGGTGCGATTATTCGCAAATGGAAGAAACACAAAAAAACTGTCAATCTTCCTCGGCCTGGGGCTCCATGCAAGATCTCACCTCGTGGAGTTGCAATGATCATGAGAACGGTGAGGAATCAGCCCAGAACTACACGGGAGGATCTTATCAATGATCTCAAGGCAGGACAGAAATCCTGCAGCGCCCGCAAGGTCCCCCTGCTCAAGAAAGCCCATATACATGCCCGTCTGAAGTTTGGCAATGAACATCTGAATGATTCAGAGGACAACTGGGTGAAAGTGTTATGGTCAGATGAGACCAAAATGGAGCTCTTTGGCATCAACTCAACTCGCCGTGTTTGGAGGAGCAGGAATGCTGCCTATGACCCCAAGAACACCATCCCCACCGTCAAACATGGAGGTGGAAACATTATGCTTTGGGGGTGTTTTTCTGCTAAGGGGACAGGACAACTTCACTGCATCAAAGGGACGATGGACGGGGCCATGTACCGTCAAATCTTAGGTGAGAACCTCCTTCCCTCAGCCAGGGCATTGAAAATGGGTCGTGGATGGGTATTCCAGCAAGACAATGACCCAAAACACGCGGTCAAGGCAACAAAGGAGTGGCTCAAGAAGAAGCACATTAAGGTCCTGGAGTGGCCTAGCCAGTCTCCAGACCTTAATCCCATAGAAAATCTGTGGAGGGAGCTGAAGGTTCGAGTTGCCAAACGTCAGCCTCGAAAACTTTATGACTTGGAGAAGATCTGCAAGATGTGCAAACCTGGTGGCCAACTACAAGAAACGTCTGACCTCTGTGATTGCCAACAAGGGTTTTGCCACCAAGTCATGTTTTGCAGAGGGGTCAAATACTTATTTCCCTCATTAAAATGCAAATAATTTAATAACATTTTTGACATGCGTTTTTCTGGATTTTTTTGTTGTTATTCTGTCTCTCATTGTTCAAATAAACCTACCATTAAAATTATAGACTGATCATTTCTTTGTCAGTGGGCAAACGTACAAAATCAGCAGGGGATCAAATACTTTTTTCCCTCACTGTAGCACATTAATATTGAAATTCATCCCTGTCCTTGACTACTCAAAATATTTGTATTACAAAATCGTTCTCTGTGTTGCATGTAATCCTTCCCAAGAGGTTCAGAGCCTTCACATATCTAAAGTGCTCACCTGCCAGGGAAACCTAATGATATTTGGAAACTTCATAGTCTATTACTGCTGCTGTTTATATAGAATATAGCAAAGGAAGACATTGTATTTGCACAATTTCAAACCGTCCTGTCACATAAAGTCTCCCATCAAAGGCCAATATTGCAAACACAAAGACGTGTGCAGAGTGCAAACTCGTAAAGATCATCTCAACATACATTGTACTCACAGATGGACATACTGTAAGTATCTTCATTTCAGTTTATTTCACCTCTGGCCCTGGTAAGCCTCCCACATACGAATGCACTCAAACGTGCATGTTTCCCCCGTTCTATTTGAACCTGAAGTGGGTTTACTCCGGTTGCCACCAGGGGGGCTGTTTCAGTTCACAAACCACTCGCTTATGGTCAGATGAGTTGTGACAGTGTGCAGAGTCGAGGAGCCAAAGCTGGCGGCGGTAGGTATATAATCTGTGGATTCCGAGTACAGACCTTGACAGGCAGGAAATGTCACAGACCGCTCCACACTCCAGTCCCCCTCCACTGCCTCTGGGAATTATCCCACTCTACTGCCAGCCCAACTCAGCCCTGGGTAGCAGGACAGACCACAACCACCACACCAGACATAGCAACTAGTCAGAGAGCAGGAACTGGCTAGGGAGACAATAAAAAACACCAGAATTATAAACTGCAGAACAAGGATCAACGGCAGATATTGTATATCAACAAGTACAATAGTATCTGCCTCGGATAGGAGAATAGGTCTGAACTACAGCTATATCAAGTAACGTATCCAGTTTGGGATTATTCCTTCTTATCATTTGGTATCAGCTGTTGTCCTCTCTTTGAGGCCACTCACCAAATCCTTGTCATTCTGGCAGTTACCATGTGTGTTCTGTTACCCTGCGACCCATAGTCCCTACACCACATCTGCTTGTCACCCCGCTATGTGTTCCCTGCGCCTTGAAATATCAACAGATGAAATGCCCACAGCATCTGGATGCACATGTTTGTCTGCCTTGGTATTTGCAAAGGGCTCAAAGTGGCTTTTATAACAGCATTAGTGACGATGCCTGGCTCCCAGAGAGAGTATTCGCTCTTGTGAAATGTCACAGCATTTGAAAATGGGTCTCAAGCTTTCAAAATGAAGGGTGGTAGAGAAGTGAATGTGTTTTATCTGGCTAAGTGCAGGTAATAATTCATCCTGGTCTCATAGACAAGACGTAACATAGTAAAAGTAAATCCGAGACACTCAAATTAGTATGAAATGTTAAGTTTGGTATGGTTACATAAGACAGAAGGTTACTTAAGGCAACAATTAAAGGAGGGTGGTTGGTTGGAGTGGATGGGTGGGCGTACAACACGAACGTCTAGCAAACAAGAGGACAACTTTTGGATTTTAACTAATTAGCAACTTTTCAACAACATACAAATTTTTAGCTACTTTGCAACGACTTGGTACGTTAGCTAACCCTTCCCATATCCCTAACCCTAACCTTAACCCTTTTACGTAACCCTTCCCCTAACCCTAACCCCTAGCCTAGCTAATGTTAGCCAGCTAGCTAACATTAGCATTAGCCACTTAGCCACCTAGCTAACGTTAGCCACAACAAATTGGAAATTGGAATATATCATACATTGTTTTTATTCTAACACATTGTACATTTAGCAAATTCATAACATATTGTACATTTTGCAAATTCGTCACATATCATACGAATTTTAATTCATAATATATCATACAAAAAGTATGATGGACATCGACAAATTTATACATACCATACGAAACATAAAATATCATACCAAATGGAGTGTCTCGGATTTATGTACAGTATAATACGAAATGCTCTGAGACAAAGTTGAATGATGGGATACATCATACTCACATACTGTACAGAAACATTTGAATGATGCTATAATTTGAGAACATTTACAGCATGGACCATAAATGGACTCCTTCTTACCACACCAATGAACCACCACGGTATTTGACAACACTGTAGATTTCTCTATGTGACGATGCGGAGGTGTTCAATTTACAACATAAATCGGGGAATTCTTATGGTATCTTCCAGCCTTCCGCGGAGACAAACTGGGAAAGCCAATATAGAAAAAGCAGCTACATTTGAGGCATTTGAGGCACTTGTGTCACACAGCATTCCCTATTCCCCCCCCCCCCCCCCCCCCCCTTGTCCCCAAGGAATCATCCACTGCTCCCTCCATCAGTGCCCATGAGAGCAGCAGCCTGCCATGATGAACGGGGGCATGATGGGGCATGTTTCCGCTTCGGTGACATCCTGCAGAGCACAGCTCCCTGCTAGCCAAACAGGGCATCATGGAGTCACTCTGTATGCCAGTTTTTCTCCTCTAATGATGACAGATCTCAATTAAGGCTTTCTGTCTCAATGATGATTGGCCTTCTAACAACAGTTTCCACATGAACACCTTCAGACTGTCTGACTTGGATTATCAAAGAAGCAGCAGGATTGGAGATTCAGGCAGTCTTGTGACTGTACATTGTGCATTTCCTCTTCACAGCACCCATTTTAGCTGAAACAACAATAACCTCTCCCCAGCATCTCGATTTTCATTTTGGTCCTGTTTTGGTCTTTCAATATCACTAAGGTTGTGTTACTGAACAAGGGTTAGAAAGGCATGGGGAGTGGATTAGCCCTCCAACCTAGCACGTCAACGTGTTTTTAGAGATTTAGGGCTCTGTTTTCAGCTGGTGTTAAGTGTCAAACACATGTTAGTTTGCAATTTTGTAATGTAACATCAGCACGCTTACACTCAGATGGGAGGAGTTGGAAATATTTTATGCGTGTTCTTAAAAACACAATCCAACGTGCTAATTTCAGGCACCACTGGTAGGGATTTGTAAGACCTACCAAAAGCTGGTTTTAGCAGTAACACAGTTGGTTATGGCATGCATTATGACAGCAGAAATGCAACCTATCCAGCCGTGAAGCACACTACCCATATGTGCATGGAACAAGAGTAGCCTAATGTGCTTTTGGTGCCTGTATACTTCATATTTAGAAACATTTAGTTTTATTTGGTTAAAAACCAAGAGTAGCCTCCCCTCCTCTCAATTAAGGCATTTTTGGTGTCTGCCCAATGCAATATCAGAGTAGGCAAGACTATAAATAAAGGGTTTGGCTCCTGAAACAGCCTGGAAATAAATCTTAGGAGTGTGAGGAGGTGAATTATTGGATGCCTTTTTTGTTTAAATTACTGTCTTAAACATTTTTTTTGTTCGTATATTTTCTGGATTTATTGACCGACAGCCTGTAAGGTTCGCAAAAATATACCCATATTTTGTTTTGTTTTGACATCTCCTTTCGTCTTGTGTTCAGCCCAACTAAGAAGCTTAAATTGCTGGAGAAGACTGAATCCAGCAAATATCTTTTTGAGGATCAGCCATCCATCAATTCTTAAGTAAGAAATATACTCACTGTATAATGCTGAATAGTCTTGCTGATACATTTCAATGTTAAACAAATTACTTTAAACATTAACGCTACAATTAAGATGGCTGCTGCAGTTGTGGCTATCTCCAGCGATGCAAAAACTGATGTCAAGGAAAATGAGACCTAGAGCAAGGTTGTGGTATGAAAAGCCCCAAAGGAGACTGTTTTACCTATTTTTATCATGGAGAGAGAAATCCTGACAAAAGAGGAGGCCATAGCCAACCCCATTAAGGAAGAGGAGCTCGACCACAGTCTCATACATGAAATTCTTCCAAACCACTTGAGGTCAGTACAGAAAGTATGTGCACTCTGGTGTATATATCTTCTCAGTAAAGAAGCAAGGGCAAAGCTTCTGGTCAGAGGAATAACAGTTGTGTTCAATAAGAATAATCCTTTCAGTTTGAAGTCACGCATGGCTGACCAGAACTCAATTCAAGTTACAATTAAAGAACTACCTGAATCAGCAGATGATAGTGTTGTGACTGAGTTTCTGGCTAAAGTAGGATGTAAGATGGTGGGGAGAGTGATGAGGCGCATGACAAGATACAAGGGTCAACTCACAAACTGCTCCAATGGAGATCGTTTTGTATATGTTGAAGCAGCACCTATCACTCCCATAACACGGTCTGTAAAGATTGACCCTGAATGGATCAAAGTATTTTGTGATGGACAAGGCCCTGGGGCGTAGACGAGACTGGCAGACAAAATCCCACTCTAGAAGGGGTCAGGAGATGGTAGAGTACAGTCCTACTACACCGGAAAACATAAGCGCCAGAGAGGAAAATTTTTCACACTATATGCAGGACAGCAATCCTGTCCCCATGAGTAGGGCAGGTGTATCACATATCCGAGCTGAAATGACAGAAAGTGAGACTGAGGTTGAAGAGGATCATTTCTCAGCTCCCAAGGACAAAGGTGAAGTGAATGAAACATTGGAGTTGGTACCTGGTGAGCCAGAGTCTACAACAGTGACCTCTCATTCCAAGAAGAAGAGTGCTAAAAATGAAGCTGGGAAAGTGGCTACTGAGACCAGTGACAATCATAACCCAATAGAAATCTCTGAGGATAATAAGGGGCCCCAAAAGCGGTGCAACTCTCTGGGGAATGCAAAAGAAGGAAGCCAAATATCAATGCTGGCCTTCAGTCAATCAATCCAGAATCAACAAACACCCAAGCAGCTCAGGGTAGGGAGGGGATTGCTTATGTACATGAAAGATAACTTTAAAGGCAATCGTTTCACATTGAAACATGCCAATGACCTTGAATATATGGGGCTGAATGTTTTCCTCTCACCTCTGTCTTTCACTATCATTGGATTATATCGACCACCAACATCTGATACCTCGTTTTATTACCGTCTAAATGCCATGCTTAAAGAATGTGATCATTAGATCACATTTCTCCCAAATTCCAAATAAAAGTATTGTCATTTGGAGCATTTGTTTGCAGAAAATGACAACTGATGCTCTAAATGACAATATTTTATTTGGAATTTGGGAGAAATGTTGTCAGTAGTTTATAGAATGAAAAAAAAAAGTTCATTTTACCCAAACACATACTTATAAATAGTAAAACTGGAGAAACTGATATTTTTGCAGTGGTCTCTTAATTTTTTCCAGAGCTGTATAGTTTGGCGGTTTCCAGGGGAAGATACGATCTATCTGAAGTTGGATAATCCAAACTTGACCGTGTTAACCACCTTCCTTACTTGTTTCTTAAATGTCAAGTTGGAATCCAAAATGACGCTGAGATACCTGAAGATAGACAACTTTCAGATTCTCACTAATGACAAGATCAGCTCTTTGAGTAGAATCAATGGCTTTCTTAGACAAGTACATACAAACAGTCTTGTGACAACTGGTCAAATTTCACAGTGGGTTCGAGACCTGGAGAAGCCTACAAGCCACAGTGTCTCGCACCCACTGTGAAATTTGGTGGAGGATCGAAGATGATCTCGGGTGCTTCAGCAAGGCTGGAATTGGGCAGATTTGTCTTTGTGAAGGACGAATTAATCAAGCCACCTACAAAGTTGTCCTGGACGAAAACTTGCTTCCTTTTGCGCTGACAATGTTCCCCAACTCTAAGGATTGTGAGTGGGTGTAAAGTGGGTATGGAGCCTGCTGCATTCGAAGGAAATGCCACTATACAAGCGTTTGCATCTTTTTCAAAAGAGCCACAACAAATCCCCGGAAAGTAGCAGGACAGGAACTTTCCCCTAGCGGTGTATAGCCTCTGTTCGATCGATAAGTGGTTCATAGAGATTACAGTTTATATGTGAAGGAAGACATATGAAATCACGCCTTACTTAACATTTTAGTAGAGGCCAGGGATCAAATATTACGGATTCCTTGCGATGAGAAATTGGCTAAATTTGCCACAGGAAAAGGTATTTTGGGTTGAAGTCTAGGCGAAATGCCAGGGGAATGGATTCTAAAGGTAACAAATTGAAATTATATGGCCAAACACTCCTCGCAAACTCAGAATGCCTTGGGGGGGTTTTTAATATCATGAGACATTTTGTGGTTTTATTTTTAAATAGATTCACGTTTTATATTGTCTAATTCTGGAATAGATTTCTAGAATGGACGAAAGGGTGGAGGGGTCACGAGGAATTAGTAAAAGGGTAACCAAACCTAAAATGAACTGGGGTCACAAGGAATTAGCATAGGGATTACCAAACCTAAAATGAAGGTTTGATCAATGACCTTTTATTTTTTTTATGTGGTGTGGTAGTTATGGAGAATCATGGGGAAGAGACCAGTGAATTGTTATACTCAGTGGCGAGATAATGTCACTGTGTGTCACGTCCTGACCAGCAGATGGAGCTGGTGTAGTAGTTTGGGGGTCAGGACGTGGCAGTCTGGTGTGTGTCTTGTGACTCCTGATCAGGAACAGCTGGGAATCGTTGTTCCTGATTGGGAGTCACATATGTAGGAGTTGTTTGTCACTGGGGTTTGTGGGTAATTGTTTCTTGTTTAGTGTGTTTGCACCTGACAGGACTGTTGGCTGTCAGTTTCCTTGTTTTGTTTGTTATAGTGTTCTTTCTAATTAAATTGAAAGATGAATACTAACTCCGCTGCATTTTGGTCCATTCCTGAAGACAGCCGTTACAGAATTACCCACCAACAAAGGACCAAGCAGCGGAAGAAGGCTGGCGAGGTAAGGGAGACCGGGAGGCACCCCCAATAAATTTTTAGGTGGGGGCACAAGGGGAGTTTTGTGGGGCAAGAATGGAGCCCCAGGCCAGCTCCCCGCACTAGCATGGAGGTGCGTGTTCGCAATCTGGTACGCCCAGCACCACGCACCAGGAGTCTAGTGTGTCAACCCAGCCTCGCCAGTCAACAGTCGTCGTCAGAGCTGCCCGCCAGTCAACAGTCGTCGTCAGAGCTGCCCGCCAGTCAACAGTCGTCGTCAGAGCTGCCCGCCAGTCAACAGTCGTCGTCAGAGCTGCCCGCCAGTCAACAGTCGTCGTCAGAGCTGCCCGCCAGTCAACAGTCGTCGTCAGAGCTGCCCGCCAGTCAACAGTCGTCGTCAGAGCTGCCCGCCAGTCAACAGTCGCCAGAGAGGTCAGACTGCCCCGAACTGCCGGAGCGGCCAGACTGCCCCGAGCTGCCGGAGCGGCCAGACTGCCCCGAGCTGCCGGAGCGGCCAGACTGCCCCGAGCTGCCGGAGCGGCCAGACTGCCCCGAGCTGCCGGAGCGGCCAGACTGCCCCGAGCTGCCGGAGCGGCCAGACTGCCCCGAGCTGCCGGAGCGGCCAGACTGCCCCGAGCTGCCGGAGCGGCCAGACTGCCCCGAGCTGCCGGAGCGGCCAGACTGCCCCGAGCTGCCGGAGCGGCCAGACTGCCCCGAGCTGCCGGAGCGGCCAGACTGCCCCGAGCTGCCGGACTGCCCAGACTGCCCCGAGCTGCCGGACTGCCCAGACTGCCCCGAGCTGCCGGACTGCCCAGACTGCCCCGAGCTGCCGGACTGCCCAGACTGTCCCGAGCTGCCGGACTGCCCAGACTGTCCCGAGCTGCCGGACTGCCCAGACTGTCCCGAGCTGCCGGACTGCCCAGACTGTCCCGAGCTGCCGGACTGCCCAGACTGTCCCGAGCTGCCGGACTGCCCAGACTGCCCCGAGCTGCCGGACTGCCCAGACTGCCCCGAGCTGCCCAGACTGCCCCGAGCTGCCGGACTGCCCAGACTGCCCCGAGCTGCCGGACTGCCCAGACTGCCCCGAGCTGCCGGACTGCCCAGACTGCCCCGAGCTGCCGGACTGCCCAGACTGCCCCGGACTGCCCAGACTGCCCCGAGCTGCCGGACTGCCCAGACTGCCCCGAGCTGCCGGACTGCCCAGACTGCCCCGAGCTGCCGGACTGCCCAGACTGCCCCGAGCTGCCGGACTGCCCAGACTGCCCCGAGCTGCCGGACTGCCCAGACTGCCCCGAGCTGCCGGACTGCCCAGACTGCCCCGAGCTGCCGGACTGCCCAGACTGTCCCGAGCTGCCGGACTGCCCAGACTGTCCCGAGCTGCCAGACTGTCCCGAGCTGCCAGACTGTCCCGAGCTGCCAGACTGTCCCGAGCTGCCAGACTGCCCAGAACGGCCAGAGCCTGAGCCGCCTCCAGGATAGGTGGGTTGGGGAGGGAGGGTGTAGCACAGTGCCGTCGTTGACGGCAGCCACCCTCCCTTCCCTCCCTTATTGTTTAGGGTTTTGTTGGGGATTTTGTTTGTTGGTGGTTTTTTGTTGTTGTGGTTAGGTGCATTCTGGGGTCTGCACCTTGGGGGGGGGGGGTACTGTCACGTCCTGACCAGCAGATGGAGCTGGTGTAGTAGTTTGGGGGTCAGGACGTGGCAGTCTGGTGTGTGTCTTGTGACTCCTGATCAGGAACAGCTGGGAATCGTTGTTCCTGATTGGGAGTCACATATGTAGGAGTTGTTTGTCACTGGGGTTTGTGGGTAATTGTTTCTTGTTTAGTGTGTTTGCACCTGACAGGACTGTTGGCTGTCAGTTTCCTTGTTTTGTTTGTTATAGTGTTCTTTCTAATTAAATTGAAAGATGAATACTAACCCCGCTGCATTTTGGTCCATTCCTGAAGACAGCCGTTACACTGTGTCTAATGGTAGTACATGCTAAATTGTCACGTCCTGACCAGTATAAGGGTTATTTGTTATTGTAGTTTGGTCAGGACGTGGCAGAGGGTATTTGTTTTATGTGGTTCGGGGTGGTGGTTTATTTAGTAGGGCGTTTGATTTATTATTTCCGGGCTTTTGGGTAATGTTCTGTTTGTATTTCTATGTGGTCTCTAGTCTTTTGTATTTCTATGGCTAGTTTATTGGGGTTGGACTCTCAATTGGAGGCAGGTGCTTTCTCGTTGCCTCTGATTGAGAGTCCTATATATGGGTATGTGTTTGGTTTAGTGTTGGTGGGAGATTCTTTCTTGTTTTGCCTGTGTGAGCATGACAAGACTGTTTTGTTGTTCGTGAGTGCTACGTTTTGTTATTTTGGTGTTCTTTTTATTTAAAATAAGATGAGCATCCACATTCCTGCTGCGTTTTGGTCCTCCATTCCCGACGACAACCGTTACAGAATCTCCCACCACAAGTGGACCAAGCAGCGGAGTAAGGAGCAAGGGGAATTCAATATGGACTGGCGGGAGAAATGGACATGGGAGCAGATTCTGGCCGGAGAGGGCCCATGGAGGAAGTCTAGTGAGGACCGGGAACGCTACCGGGGAACACGACTGGCGTTTAAGCCCGAGAGGCAGCCCCAATAAAAAAAAATTGGGGGGGGGGGTACATGGGTAGTTTGGCTGGCTGAGGATTGAGCCCCAGGCCAAATCCCCATACCTTTTCTGGGCAACCAGTGACTGGACAGGTCCCGTGCTTCGGGGTAATGGGTACTGTGGTGAAGCCAAGTATTTTTAGGCCGGTACGCGCAATACCAGCACCCCGCCTTTGCCAGGGGGAAGTGGGCATCCAGCCAGTAAGAGCGATGCCAGTTCTGCGCTCGAGACCGCCAGTACGCCTCTACGGTCCAGTGCGTCAGCCCAGTCCGACTCGTCCTGTTCCCGCTCCCCGCACTAGCCCTGAGGTGCGTGTTCCCAGGCTGATACCTCCAGTACCAGCACCACACATCAGGCTTGTAGTGCGTCAACCCAGTCCGACTCGGCCTGTTCCCGCTCCCCGCACTAGCCCTGAGGTGCGTGTTCCCAGGCTGATACCTCTAGTACCAGCACCAGGCATCAGGCTTCCAGTGCGTCAGCCCAGTCCGACTCGTCCTGTTCCCGCACTAGCCTTGAGGTGCGTGTTCCCAGGCTGATACTTCCAGTACCAGCACCATGCATCAGGCTTCCAGTGCATCAACCCAGTCCGACTCGGCCTGTTCCCGCTCCCCGCACTAGCCCTGAGGTGCGTGTTCCCAGGCTGATACCTCCAGTACCAGCACCACGCATCAGGCTTCCAGTGCGTCAGCCCAGCCTCGAGTATCCGGCACCAGTGTGCAGTCCAGAGTATCCGGCACCAGTGTGCAGTCCAGAGTATCCGGCACCAGTGTCAAGTCCGCCTATGACCCGGAACCGGGGGAGTCCGCCTATGACCCGGAACTGAGTAAGTCTATTGACGATCCGGAACTAAATATGAGTAACTGTTTCGAATGAGTCTGCCTACAGTGTGGAACGGAAGAGGTCTGCCTACGATCCGGAACGAGGGGAGACTGCCTACGGCCCGAAACTGAGTAAGTCTGTCTACATTCTGGAGGCCAGTAGGCCAGAGCCAGAACCACCTCCTGTATAGATGGGTTGGGGAGGGGGGGTGTAGCACAGGTGCCGTCGTTGACGGCAGCCACCCTCCCTTCAGTTTAGGGGGATTTAAAAAAAATAAAAATATTATGAGGTGCATCTGGGGTCTGCACCTTTAGGGGGGGGGATACTGTCACATCCTGACCAGTATAAGGGTTATTTGTTATTGTAGTTTGGTCAGGATGTGGCAGAGGGTATTTGTTTTATGTGGTTCGGGGTGGTGGTTTATTTAGTAGGGCGTTTGATTTATTATTTCCGTGCTTTTGGGTAATGTTCTATGTTTGTGTTTCTGTGGTCTCTAGTCTTTTGTATTTCTATGTCTAGTTTATTGGGGTTGGACTCAATTGGAGGCAGGTGTTTTCTCATTGCCTCTGATTGAGAGTCCTATATATGGGTATGTGTTTGGTTTAGTGTTGGTGGGAGATTGTTTCTTGTTTTGCCTGACAAGACTGTTTTGTTGTTCGTGAGTTCTACGTTTTGTTATTTTGATCTTTTTATTTAAAATAAATAACAAGATGAGCATCCACATTCCTGCTGCGTTTTGGTCCTCCATTCCCAATGACAACCGTTACATAAAGGATGGGGTGGATGAAAACAAACATTTAATGATTGGAGTAAGGACAGTGAATTTACAATTAACAGGTTTGGCTTTATAATTAATACTTTTGGATTGCTGATTAAAATGTAGCATAGTGAATGCTAACGAAATGTGCACTCTTTTCCAAAAGGGGGGGGCTTCATTATTTTTCGTATGAAGGTCCCGGGAGACTGTGGGGAGAGAGCAGTTAGTGATATTCTGCAGTTTTAAGTATAAAAGTATTTGGATTAGGCCATAAACGAGTTCCAGATAATGAGTGAGGCCTGTTCATGTGTGTTCTGGACCTACGGTTCACCAGCACGCACACGCTATTTACTGGTTAACCTCTTAGCGTTCCCCTAGGATAGGGGGCGCCACAGCGCATTTTGAGAAATTCGTGCCCATTTTAAACGGCCTACTACTCAAACTCAGAAGCTAGGATATGCATATAATTAATACTTGTGGATAGAAAACACCCTAAAGTTTCTAAAACTGTTTGAATGGTGTCTGAGTATGGCAGAGCCTTCTACTGTGAATACTGACAGAATGAGACGCTGAAATTGGTCACATGAGGAAGGCCATCACCATTATGACGCCGGCGGCCCTGTCTACCCTCCCCTTTCGAAACGTTTTGAAACACAATACAATCGTCCCCCTCGAATCTTATTGGCTCTCTTGTTGAAACAGGCCCTGAAGATTTGTTATACAACGTTTGACATGTTTGAACGAACCTAAATGGGATAAAAATGTTTTGTCGAAATAGCTGTCCCGCGCCCGACGGAGCTTTTGGATCAGCCTTCAGACGCGCTAACAACAAGCTAATGGAACATAAAGGATGAACTTTTTCGAACGAAAATACATTTGTTGTGGACCTGGGATTCCTGGAAGTGCTTTCTGATGAAGACAACCAAAGGTAAGGGATTATTGACAATAGTATACAAGACTAGATGTGATGTGCGATTATTCCAAGATGGCGCAGAGCTGTATTTACTAGGTAATTTTCTGAGTATCGCATCCCCTTTTATCGCAAAGTGTGATTACCCAGTAAAGTTATTTTTAAATCTGGTATTACAGGTGCTTTCAAGAGATATTCATCTATAAATCTTAGAATGACAATATTACATTTTAAAAATGTTTTCAAATAGTAATTGAGTAAATTGTAGCACTGTTTCCCCGGATGCATTTGAGGGAAAATAGTTAGTCAACGTTACGTGCCGATGTAAAATGCTGTTTTTATATATAAATATGAACTTTATCGAACAAAAGAATGCATGCATTGTGTAACATGATGTCCTAGGTGTGTCATCTGATGAAGTTTGTAAAAGGTTAGTGCTGCATTTAGCTGTTTTTTTGGTTATTTGTGATGCATGTGGTTGGTCGGAAAATGGCTGTGGCTACTTTTACGATATACTCCTAACATAATCTAATGTTTTGCTTTTGCTGTAAAGCCTTTTTGAAATCAGACAACGTGGTTCGATTCAGGAGAGGTGTATCTATAAAACGATATAATTTGAAAAAAAAATGGAAGATTTTTTTTTTTAAATTTTGTTATGCTAATAGCGATATGATTTTTCGCTGGATGTCGAGGCCGCACAGGGGTTAAGAATGTGCGTTAGTGGTGTGTTACTGTCAGATTTATTGGATGAGGTCTTTTCAATTGGGTATGCAGAAGGATGGAAATGTTTTGAAAATGTATTTGAATGGTTTCTAAAGGACAGGGAAACAAAGCTCCAGAAACCTCATCTCTTACTGTCCTCCTTAGGGAATCACTGGATGATAGCTTGGGACAACCATGAATGTGTTTTTGTTCTCTTGTTTTACCATGTACTCAGAGTTATAATGTTAGTCGCATTAATGAGGGGGGTGAAGTTATTAAACATGTACTTTTTTTTTCTCTTTCCTTTTCAAGTCAATATGTTAGGTTTTGTGGCACATAAGAGTGAACATCGTTCCAGAGGAGGGACTGTTGTATGTTCATAACTGTAGAAATGCATTAGGAGTAGTGACTAGTGTGTTATGGCTTAGATGTAATGATAGAGGAGTATCATTCCCAGAGACTGTATATTGTTACAGGAGATGGCTCATAAGAGAGGGCGGACAGCAAACTGTACAGTACACAATATGGGGGATTAATTGAACATTGCACATACCCATGGTGAGAATAGAAGAGAGAGTGGTGGGATATCAGACACTATGGTAAACTTTCAGGAAACCTGTGACTCAGTTTTGTTAGGTTGGATATTATTCCCAACTCATTCATCTTTTTCCCAATATCTAACAGCCAGCGAACACCTGACAGATTAATTGAAGGTGGTTATAGTCATGGGCCATGTTAGTAGTATCAGGGGTTACTTTGGTAGCATTGTTGGGATATCAGTTTGAGTACTCATGCCACATGGATTGGTAACTGGGAGACCGATGGTGTACAGGGGGGGATGTTGTATAAATGTCACATTAGTGATCTTGCCATAAGAGAAGAGTTTATGTTGTCAGGAAATGACCCATGTGTTGCAGTGTGTATATCCTCAGGTGAAAGCAGAGATAACCAAGGGCACGGGCTGAATTCTGGAGATTAAGTGTACATCAAGATGCACCAGGCGGGGGTGTTGGGACAGCGTTGGTTTGGGCCACACACACTACTCCTTACAGCACCTGCAGCAGTAAAGATTGTCATGTCTCTCGTTGGGGGGTGCATAGTTCTCACGTGAAGTGAGGTCCAGCTGCGTAATGGGTGAGCTTGAGACACCATGACGGAGAAAGCAGAGCAAAAGAGGGCGAGAGAGATTCCATTGCAAGACATGCAGATAGGTTGTGTCTGGGAGCTACTTTAAACATCATAGTTGGGTTGGGGTTAGCTGCTTTATTGGTTAATGCATCATATGATAGAGGATAGATGTTGGGGTAATTGTACTCTAAACATATCAGGTGACGTGCCTATCAGGTGTAATGGAGGAGATGGGGGAACAAAGTGAAAATTACATGTCTTGGGAACACCTCTCTGAACTGGGGCCGAAAGGGGAAGACTGGGCGAAAGCATGAGGAAGCTTTTTTAGGGATTTAATTTTTGTGGAATCCACCAGAAAAGTATCCTGGAGGCATAGTCAGGTGAAGGGAGAGTGGGAATTGTCATGGTCTCAGGCTTTGTTTTTCATGCATTTATAACTATGCATAGCTTATCACATTGTTAACCTCTATGGGCTAGGTGGGACGCTAGCGTGCCACCTGTGGTGCACTCCATCAACAGCAGGTGCATTTCAAGAGCGGCAAATTTGAATCCAAATAAATGTCAAAATTCAAATTTTTCAAACATACAACTATTTTACACCCTTTGAAAGATAAACATCTCCTTAATCTAACCACGTTTTACGATTTCAAAAAGGTTTTACGGCGAAAGCATAAATTTAGAGTATGTTAGGACAGTACATTTACAAGAGTTGTGTGTAATGTTTTGTCAAGTCAAAGACAGGGTCACCAAAACCATAAAACCAGCTAAAATGATGCACTAACCTTTTACAATCTCCATCAGATGACACTCCTAGGACATTATGTTAGACAATGCATGCATTTTTAGTTCTATCAAGTTCATATTTATATCCAAAAACAGCGTTTTACTATGGCATTGATGTTGAGGAAATCGTTTCCCTCCAATAACCGGCAGTCAAGTCAGCGTCACAAATTAAATAATTAAAATTAGAAAACATTGGTAAAATATTATATTGTCATTTAAAGAATTATAGATTTACATCTCTTGAACGCAATCAACTTGCCAGATTTAAAAATAACCTTACTGGGAAATCACACTTTGCAATAATCTGAGCACTGCGCCCAGAAAAATACGCGTTGCGATACAGACTAGACGTCATGTTGGGGAGATCTAAAATCGAAAATACTATGTAAATAATCCATTACCTTTGATTCTCTTTATCAGATGTCACTTCCAGGTATCACAGGTCCATAACGAATGTAGTTTTGTTCAAAAAAGCTCATCATTTATGTCCAAAAATCTCCGTCTCGTTAGCACATGATCTAAGCCAGCCGGACTTCTCGTCATGAACGAGGGGAAAAAATATATTTACGTTCGTTCAAACATGTCAAACGTTGTATAGCATAAATCATTAGGGCCTTTTTTAACCAGAACATGAATAATATTCAAGGTGGACGAATGCATACTCTTTTATAACGTATTGGAACGAGGGTACCCAACATGAACTCGCGCGCCAGGTGTCTAATGGGACATCATCGTTCCATGGCTCTTGTTCGGTCAGATCTCCCTCCAGAAGACTCAAAACACTTTGTAAAGGCTGGTGACATCTAGTGGAAGCAATAGGAAGTGCCAAAATATTCCTCAGCCCCTGTGTTTTTCAATGGGATAGGTTTAAAGGTAATACAACACATCAGATATCCACTTCCTGTCAGAAAATGTCTCAGGGTTTTGCCTGCCAAATGAGTTCTGTTATACTCACAGACACCATTCAAACAGTTTTAGAAACTTTAGTGTTTTCTATCCATATATAATAAGTATATGCATATTCTAGTTACTGGGTAGGATTAGTAACCAGATTAAATCGGGTACAATTTTTTTATCCAGACGTGCAAATGCTGCCCCCTAGCCCTAACAGGTTAATATTGTTGTTTTGTGTGTCTTTTTGTTGCTTTCCAAGTCTTATGCTATCACTCTCTCAGGAACCAGGTGGAGAAACAAAAAGCGTTCCATCTGACATGGAACAAGATGGCAGATTCAGCTGGAATGGTATTTTGCTATATGATGAGAGATGGAAATAAAATTGTGTATGGTATGATCATAGAACAGAGGCCTTAAGTCTCTGAGTTTCTAAACCTCACGGTAAATGTTTTATTGTTTGTTCATTTAGAATATATATTTTTTTATTCATATTTTATCATTGTTTGTCCATTTAGAAGTAATTTCCAAGTTTATATTTATTGAACATTAGGAAGCCATTGTTCAAGAGGGGGGACTGTTGGATTCAGGGTAAACGTTGAACATTGATATACTAAAGACATGATAGATCAGAAGAAACGTATATATTTGAGTGAAAGAGACTGGTTTTTATGTCAGAAGTTAATGGTTCTCTGTAGAAAGACAGAGTGGCTGTGGAATGTGCTGGGTGGATGGGAGGGAGTCACAGGAGTGTGATAGGTGATACGGGAGGACATCTGTGGATTAGGCTAAGGAGGGGTTAACCTGTTAGGGCTAGGGGGCAGCATTGACACGGCTGGATAAAAAACATACCCGATTTAATCTGGTTACCACTCCTACTCAGTAACTAGAATATGCATATACTTATTACATATGGATAGAAAACACCCTAAATTTTCTAAAACTGTTTGAATGGTGTCTGTGAGTATAACAGAACTCAAATGGCAGGTCAAAACCTGAGAGATTCCTTTACAGGAAGTGGCCTGTCTGACCATTTCTGGAACTTCTTTGCCATCTCTATCATTTACTAAGGATCTCTGCTCTAACGTGACACTTCCCACGTCTTCCATAGGCTCTCATAGCCCGGGAAAAAAGAGAATGTCGTCATTCCAGCCCCAGGCTGAAACACATTATCGCCTTTCTCAAGTGGCCCATCAAGAGACACTAGCTTATGCGCGTGACCCCGACCGCCCCCGCCTTTGGGATTTTTTCCTCTGTTTGCCGAAAAGGAGATTCCCTGTCGGAATATTATCGCTTTTCTACGAGAAAAATGACGTAAAAATTGATTTTAAACAGCGGTTGACATGCTTCGACGTACGGCAATGGAATACTTTGAATTTTATTGTCAGGAATTGCGCCAAGCGCGCGACACTTCTTTACTATTTCGGATAGTGTCTGGAACGCACGAACAAAACGCCGCTATTCGGATATAACGATGGATTATTTTGGACCAAACCAACATTTGTTATTGAAGTAGACGTCCTGGGTGTGCATTCTGACGAAGACAACAAAAGGTAATGACATTTTTATAATAGTAAATATGATTATGGTGAGTGCTAAACTTGCCGGGTGTCTAAATAGCGAGCCCGTGATGCCTGGGCTATGTACTTAGAATATTGCAAAATGTGCTTTCACCAAAAAGCTATTTTAAAATCGGACATATCGAGTGCATAGAGGAGGTCTGTATCTATAATTCTTAAAATAATTGTTATGCTTTTTGTGAACGTTTATCGTGAGTAATTTAGTAAAATGTTAGCGAATTCCCCGTAAGTTTGCGGGGGGTATGCTAGTTCTGAACGTCACATGCTAATGTAAAAAGCTGGTTTTTGATATAAATATGAACTTGATTGAACAAAACATGCATGTATTGTATAACATAATGTCCTAGGGTTGTCATCTGATGAAGATCATCAAAGGTGAGTGCTGCATTTAGCTGTCTTCTGGGTTTTGGTGACATTATATGCTGGCTTGAAAAATGGGTGTCTGATTATTTCTGGCTTGGTACTCTGCTGACATAATCTAATGTTTTGCTTTCGTTGTAAAGCCTTTTTGAAATCGGACAGTGTGGTTAGATTAACGAGAGTCTTATCTTTAAATGGCTGTAAAATAGTCATATGTTTGAGAAATTGAAGTAATAGGATTTTGAAGATTTTGAAAATCGCGCCACAGGCTGGCAGTGGATGTTACGTAGGTGGGACGAATTCGTCCCGCCGGTCCCATAGAGGTTAAGGTCAGATCACCTGAAGGGAAAAATAACAGTATTATCCTATTACCCTCTTCCTGTCAAACCATAAGATGTAAGGATTGGAGAGGAGTATATATACTTGTGATGGTGGGAACATGTCTTGGTCTGAATTACAGCTGTAACGAGCCTTTGGGAATAATTAAACTTGGTTAAGCTTCTCTACTGTCCGTGAGTAATTTACTCTGAAAAATTAGAACCTAACAGCTTTAACCTCTCTAGGCTAGGCGGGACGAATTCGTCCCACCTACGTAACAGCCACGGCTATCCTGTGGCGCGATTTTCAAAACCTTAAAAATCCTATTACTTCAATTTCTCAAACATATGACTATTTTACAGCCATTTAAAGATAAGACTCTCGTTAATCTAACCACACTGTCCGATTTCAAAAAGGCTTTACAACGAAAGCAAAACATTAGATTATGTCAGCAGAGTACCAAGCCAGAAATAATCAGACACCCATTTTTCAAGCCAGCATATAATGTCACCAAAACCCAGAAGACAGCTAAATGCAGCACTCACCTTTGATCTTCATCAGATGACAACCCTAGGACATTATGTTATACAATACATGCATGTTTTGTTCAATCAAGTTCATATTTATATCAAAAACCAGCTTTTACATTAGCATGTGACGTTCAGAACTAGCATACCCCCCGCAAACTTACGGGGAATTTACTAAATTACTCACGATAAACGTTCACAAAAAGCATAACAATTATTTTAATAATTATAGATACAGACCTCCTCTATGCACTCGATATGTCCGATTTTAAAATAGCTTTTTGGTGAAAGCACATTTTGCAATATTCTAAGTACATAGCCCAGGCATCACGGGCTCGCTATTTAGACACCCGGCAAGTTTAGCACTCACCATAATCATATTTACTATTATAAAAATGTCATTACCTTTTGTTGTCTTCGTCAGAATACACACCCAGGACAGCTACTTCAATAACAAATGTTGGTTTGGTCCAAAATAATCCATCGTTATATCCGAATAGCGGCGTTTTGTTCGTGCGTTCCAGACACTATCCGAAATAGTAAAGAAGTGTCACGCGCTTGGCGCAATTCGTGAAAATAAAATTCTAAGTATTCCATGACCGTACTTCGAAGCATGTCAACCGCTGTTTAAAATCAATTTTTACGACATTTTTCTCGTAGAAAAGCGATAATATTCCGACAGGGAATCTCCTTTTCGGCAAACAGAGGAAAAAATCCCAAAGGCGGGGGCGGTCGGGGTCACGCGCATAAGCTAGTGTCTCTTGATGGGCCACTTGAGAAAGGCGATAATGTGTTTCAGCCTGGGGCTGGAATGACGACATTCTGTTTTTTCCCGGGCTCTGAGCGCCTATGGACGACGTGGGAAGTGTCACGTTAGAGCAGAGATCCTTAGTAAATGATAGAGATGGAAAAGAAGTTCAACAAATGGTCAGACAGGCCACTTCCTGTAAAGGAATCTCTCAGGTTTTGACCTGCCATTTGAGTTCTGTTATACTCACAGACACCATTCAAACAGTTTTAGAAAATTTAGGGTGTTTTCTATCCATATGTAATAAGTATATGCATATTCTAGTTACTGAGTAGGAGTGGTAACCAGATTAAATCGGGTATGTTTTTTATCCAGCCGTGTCAATGCTGCCCCCTAGCCCTAACAGGTTAAGCAGTATGTAGATGCAAGCCTTATCTTTAAGATCCTGCATGGTCTTGCCCCTCCACCTCTATGTCGGCATGTCATGCTCAAGAAAAACACCTCCAGGACAACAAAGGCAGTAACTAGAGGGGATTGCGTTGTCCCTTTTGGACACAGTAAACTCAGTCAATTGGCTTTCTCTGTTAGAGCTACAATATACTGGAATGCAATGCCCATGGACTTGAGAATCTGCACCGATTATTGTACTTTTACATTTAAATTGTAAACATGGCTCAATTCTACATGAACAAAAGTTGTGGTTCCTCACATGTACAGTGCCTTGCAAAAATATTCATCCCTCTTGGCGTTTTTCCTATTTTGTTGCATTACAACTTGTAATTTAAATAGATTGTTGCTTGGATTTCATCTAATGGACATACAAGAGTCCAAATTGGTGAAATGAAAAAAAAAACTTGTTTCTAAATGTTCAAAAATATAAAAAATGGAAAATGCAATCTAAGTGTCACATGATCTATTCTGAAAGGCACCAGAGTCTGCAACACCACTAAGCAAGGGGCACCACCAAGCATCCCATTACAAAAAATAGAAACAATATGGCACCACAACAAACCTGCCAAGAGTGGACTGCCCACCAAAACTCATGGACCAGGGAAGGAGGGCATTAATCAGAGAGACAAAGAACCCAAAGATAACCCTGAAGGAGCTGAAAAGCTCCACAGCGGAGATTGGAGTATCTGTCCATAGGGCCACTTTAAGCCGTACACTCCACAGAGCTGGGCTTTACGGGAGTGTGGCCACAAAAAAAAGCCATTGCTTGAAGAAAAAAATAAGTAAACACATTTGTTTGCTAAAAGGCATGTGGGAGACTCCTCAAACATGTGGAAGAAGGTACTCTGGTCAGATGAGACTAAAATTGAGCTTTTTGGCCATCAAGGAAAACGCTATGTCTGGCGCGAACCCAACACCTCCCATCATCCCAAGAACACCATCCCCACAGTGAAGCATGGTGGTGGCAGCATCATGCTGTGCGGATGTTTTTCATCGGCAGGGACTGGGAAACTGGTCAGAGTTGAAGGAATGAAGGATGATGCTAAATACAGGGAAATTCTTGAGGGAAACCTGGTTCAGTCTTCAAGAGATTTGAGACTGGGACGGAGGTTCACCTTCCAGCAGATCAATAACCTTAAGAATACTGCTAAAGCAACACTTGAGTGGTTTAAGGGGAAACATAGAAATGTCTTGCAATGGTCTAGTCAAAGCCCAGACCTCAATCCAATTGAGAATATGTGGTATGACTTAAATTTTGCTGTACACCAGCAGAACACATCCAACTTGAAGGAGCTGGAGCAGTTTTGCCTTGAGGAATGGGCAAAAATCCCAATGGCTAGATGTGCCAAGCTTATAGAGACATACCCCAAGAGACTTGCAGCTGTAATTGCTGCCAAAGGTGGCTCTACAAAGTATTGACTTTGGGGGGGTGAATAGTTATGCACGCTCAAGTGTTCTGTTTCACACAACAACAACAACAAAAATAGCATCTTCAAAGTGGTAGGCATGTTGTGTAAATCAAATGATACAAACCCCCAAAGAATCCATTTTAATTCCAAGTTGTAAGGCAGAAAAAATGCCAAGGGGGTGAATACTTTCGCAAGTCACTGTAAGATGACAGTTGATGATGTTGTTGTTATAAACATTTTGTATTGGATGTAATGTATTTTGTATTGTTTTAATGAGTATTTGTTTTTGTATTGTGGCTGTGTAATTGCCCTTACCTGCCCTGGGACTACGGGTGCAAATTAGCTATTGGCTAACCCCGGCACATTTACAAAATGAATGTAGTTCTGTCCTTAAGCTGTTCTTGTCTATTAATGTTCTGTATTATGTCATGTTTCATGTTATGTGTGGACCCATGAAGAGTGACTGCTGCTTTTGCAACAGCTCATGGGGATCAAAATAAATGGATGTTGCATTATTGCAATATGAATTAATGTGCAATGTCCCTATAAACAAATTAATAAAGTATTTAGAAACATAAAAAAATAAAAACTGTTTTCCCCTTTAGTTTATTTGGTCAAAAACCAAGCGTAGCCTCACCTCCTCTCAATTAAGTATTTTTCCCTGCCCAATGCAATCGTGACGTAGTCAAGACTATCGATAATGGGTTTGGCTCCTGAGACTACTTGGAAATAAATGTTAATCACAAGTTTTATTAAAATATTTATTAAAATATGAATAAAATAAAACATTGAGCTGACATTCCCTTTTTATCTATGCATTGTGGGCAGACCCACATTATTTTAGCCTTGCAGTCTGCGTTGTTTTAATATTACATGCCTACCAGGAGAAATTATGGTGTAACGGCCGTCGTAGGAAGTGGACCAAAATGCGTGAATGCTCATATTTATTTTATGACGAACATTAGACAATCTTGCAGGCTAAACATAACAATGCAAAAACAACCTCCCACAATTCCCATAACAAACACACCCCTATACATAGGACCTTCAATCAGAGGCAACGAGGAACAGCTGCCTCCAATTGAAGGCCCAATCCCAATTAACTAAACATAGAAATAGATAAACTGAACATAGAAATACACTAACATAGAACATAGACCAAAACCCCGGAATACTCTAAACAAACACCCCTCTACATAAACAATATTATCAACAACCCCGAACCACATAAAACAAACACCCCCTGCCACGTCCTGACCAAACAAGAATAACAAATAACCCCTTTACTGGTCAGGACGTGACAGATGGTGCCTGAAAGTCTGACATAGCCTATTTAAAACAAGTTGTTGTTTCGATTTGTTTAGAATTATTTGTTCACTTTTTTCGTCTTATTAATAGTGAATTTCATCTTGCTTATTGACAGTGTTTGGCATGTCCATGCTCAGCCATAATGCAATTTATTGCAGGCCTAGCCGTGATGCTAGTGAATTCTATTGAAGCCATGCAATTAAGAAGAACCATGTGGACAGCAAATGGATTCAAGTTAACGTATTTAGCAAAGATAGGTCTACATTTTGTTATTTTGTGTCTGTAAGCCATTTAACAAACTATGACAGACTAACATTGGAATTGGAGTTGATTCCAAGGCAATACATAGAAGACTGTAAATACACAACTTGAAGCAACCACATATTTCACAATGGAGCATGCTCTGATTGGCCAGTGAGGGGCTACGCCTAGACACACTCATAAGTTGTTTATTCATCAAACCCAGCCCTTTCGTGCCAATGTCAGCAAGTGGGCCGATTGTTATAATAGTGAAAATAGGTTAAATATTTCTGACACACCCCTAAACCTACAGCTCTTCCACCTGCGCTTAGATTTACCATTGTGTTTGGTTTGTTAAAATGGAGCCCTAAGTCTGTAGGCCACTGGTTTGAGCTTTCTTTACCATTCCTTTGCACAAACAAAAGACGGCCCAGGCAAACAAGCTCCCATAATGTGTTCTTTGGGAAATAGACAGAATCACCTTGTGTACAATAAGAAGCCTATCATGCCAGGTACTAGGAAAAATACCCCATTGAGAAGAGGAGGCAAGATGCTGCTGCTCAAGGCTGTGAAGTGAAGACGTTAAATCATCCATAAAAGCACTATTTGACTTTACTTACCATGTTAAGTAACGATGACTTTACTCAAGAGTGACATATTTTCTCACTCGTCTCTGACTGTGAAACTATTTTAATATGACAATAGAATGCACTCCTAATGAACACTAGCTGTCCTAATGCACACTAGCTGTTCTTTCCCCAAAGTGTGAAAATTGAAAACAACAAAAAAGTTTTCATGATATTACCTGGAGAAGAATTAGATAGCTGCAGAGGGATAAGTAAGGAAACTGTCAGATGTGGAGTGAAAAGTTACATCAATCCTTTTCAGATGGGAGACTCTTGATTTCAATCCCAAAGTGTGGTTTGTAGACAGGTTTCAACATGCATTATTTAATATGTTTGTTTAAAGGCTGAGCTATCTTTTAGTTTTACACAGTTGCAGACTCCCCTTGGGACCTCTGCTCTGTGAGCACTGCCCTACTTTCCAACGTTACTGAGCCACAGAACAATAGCTTATGAGCCATGCCAGGAAGATCAGGCTAGGGAAAAATGCAGACTAAAGCATGGAGTTGGAAATGACACAGTCTGAAAACATGTGATCTGAAGTGGTGAGATTTCTCAGAATGCATGTCACACTTCAAATCTCTCATATGAGGACTGTTTTCTGCCACAGTGTCAGGTTCTAATTAGACAAACATATCTGGAACTATAAAGACAGTCAGGAAAAACAAGGTCATTCAAAGACAAAGGCATACAGTACTTTGATCATGAAAAACATCCCAAGTATTGAATGTCCTCTGAGATATTCTACAGTGAGACAGATGCCCATCTATCCTACAGCATAACTGCTCTGATTATGTCACAGCAATGGTATGGAGACGTGACTAGAACTCTCGTGTTTTTAATTCTGTTACGTTCCTCCATATCGTAACAAGAACAAAAACAGTCTGAAACTGAATGTAAAACACAACAATAACAACATGCAGTTTGTACTCCTCCAGCGCTGATAGAATTTCGAGAGATCGTTGAAATGTAGTGTGTCCAAGTTCAATAAAAGACAATTTCCCCAGAAGTTGACTGCTCTTGCGAGATCCAATCCCAGGGTTTAGTGGGATTGTTCTAAGAACCAACTGTATCTGATCGGCTATCTCCCAATGACACGAGTTAGCTGAAGCTCTCTAGGGGCTTTCTCCAGAGTGCCGAGAGGGAAGGATAGTAGCTTGAATCATCCTCTTCATCTTGCAGTGAAGAGATGTTGGCAGAGTGACAAGAAGAACTTAGTACAGCCATACTGTGGCATGCACTGCAGTGGCTTGCACATGTCTTTGTGCCCAATAGATTGCTTTTTAAAATCACAGGTAGGAATACTGTGTGGAGGCCCTCTTGAGAGAAGCCCTCAAATGTAATGCTACAGAATATTGGACCAAGTAGGTACATCCTATGTAGAAAATGAGAGGTATCCACAGCGCACATTTTGAAATGGCTGTGTTTTTGTCACACCCTGATCTGATTCACCTGTCTTATGCTTGTCTCATCCCTCCACCTGGTGTCTCCTATTTTCCCCATTATCCCCTGTGTATTTATACCTGCGTTTTCTGTCTGTCTGTTGCCAGTTCATCTAGTCTCGTCATCCAGTGTGTTTTACGTGTGTTACCAGTTCTTGTCTTCCTGGTTCTGACCTTTCTGCCTACCCTGAGACTGCCTGCCGTTCTGTACCTTTTTGACTCTGCCTTGGCCTACGAACCTCTGCTTGCCCTCGACCTGCCCCTTGCCTGCGAACCGAACCATCCGCCTCCTGTGTCTGCATCTGGGTCTTATCCTGAGTCGTGATAGTTTTAGGATTATAAAAGCGGAAAATGTGTTGTAAAGCAAGGATATACCTGGTTTGCAAGGGTATACCTGTTCACATTATTGGCGTTCTGCAGCACTTATGTCACACCCTTACTCTTTGACCACGATAACTAGACCCTGTTATATCATCCAGAGCAGTAAATGGGGTTTGAGTGTTAGTGAGGTCCGTAAGGGGTGGGGGGAATTTGTTGAAAGTTTAAGCTCATTTACTGCATTTCTATACAATTAAAAAACCTTAAAACGCTATTTGGAGAACAGCAAAAACAAGCAAATATAACCCCAGCCATTATCACCTTGGCAGCTGTAGGTTCATTCACCTCAGTCGATCTACAAACACATAGCTTATTAGCTATACAACTGTAATCTTATACCCCTGAAAGGGTGGAAATACACACAAAAAAAATAGGTTTCCTCAAGTTTTGATGTTCAAGTTTTACTTTTTAATGTCACATGCACAGCGAAATGCCTTTCTTGCAAGCTCCAAACCCAACAAAGCAGTAATCAATAGCAATGTAGAACTAAAAATAACATAAGGTTGAACAAAAACACCATACATATTTGGACATTGACCAGGTTATTTTTATTTTAGCTGTCTACCACAGCATATTGGAGGTGAAATTAAATAATGAATATGCGCTGAAAGTGTGGACTTAAATTTTAGGGTATTTACATCCAAATCGGGTGACCTGTGTAGGAATTATAGCACTTTTTATAAACTCAGCAAAAAAAGAAACGTCCCTTTTTCAGGACCCTGTCTTTCAAATAGAATTCATAAAAATCCAAATAACTTCACAGATCTTCATTGTAAAGGGTTTAAACACTGTTTCCCATGCTTGTTCAATGAACCATAAACAATTAATGAACATGCACCGGTAGGCAATTAAGGTCACAGTTAGAAAAAGACGGACAGCTGATCATCCTCGCAGTGTAACAACACCTGCACAGGATCGGTACATCCAAACATCACACCTGTGGGACAGATACAGGATGGCAACAACAACTGACCAATTACACCAGGAATGCACAATCCCTCCATCAGTGCTCAGACTGTCCGCAATAGGCTGAGAGAGGCTGGACTGAGGGCTTGTAGGCCTGTTGTAAGGCAGGTCCTCATCAGACATCACCGACAACAACGTCTACTATGTGCACAAATCTACCGTCGCTGGACCAGACAGGACTGGCAAAAAGTGCTTTTCACTGACGAGTCGCGGTTTTGTCTCACCAGGGGTCATGGTCAGATTTGCGTTTATCGTAGAAGGAATAAGCGTTACACCGAGGCCTGTACTCTGGAGCGGGATCAATTTGGAGGTGGAGGGTCCGTCATGGTCTGGGGTGGTGTGTCACAGCATCATCGGACTGAGCTTGTTGTCATTGCAGGCAATCTCAACGCTGTGCGTTACAGGGAAGACATCCTCCCTCATCAATCAATCAAATGTATTTATAAAGCCCTTCTTACATCAGCTGATGTCACAAAGTGCTGTACAGAAACCCAGCCTAAAACCCCAAACAGCAAGCAATGCAGCTGTAGAAGCACGATGGCTAGGGAAAAGGTCAGCACCTCAGGAGTAAATGTCACTTGGCTTTTCATAGCCGATCATTCAGAGTATCACTACCGCTCCTGCTGTCTCTAGAGAGTTGACAACAGCAACTCATGTAGTACCCTTCCTGCAGGCTCATCCTGACATGACCCTCCAGCATGACAATGCCACCAGCCATACTGCTCGTTCTGTGCGGGATTTCCTGCAAGACAGGAATGTCAGTGTTCTGCCATGGCCAGCGAAGAGCCTGGGACCTGTTGGATCGGAGGGTGATGGCTAGGGCCATTCCCTCCAGAAATGTCTGGGAACTTGCAGGTTTCTTGGTGGAAGAGTGGGGTAACATCTCACAGCAAGAACTGGCAAATCTGGTGCAGTCCATGAGGAGCAGATGCACTGCAGTACTTAATGCAGCTGGTGGCCACACCAGATACTGACAGTTACTTTTGATTTTGACCCCCCTTTGTTCAGGGACACATTATTCAATTTCTGTTAGTCACATGTCTGTGGAACTTGTTCTGTTTATGTCTCAGTTGTTGAATCTTGATATGTTCATTCACGTATTTACACATGTTAAGTTTGCTGAAAATTAACACAGTTGACAGTGAGAGGACGTTTCTTTTTTTGCTGAGCTTATGTGGTCCCCCCTTTTTAAGGGACCAAAAGTAATTGGACAATTGGCTTCTCAGCTGTTCCTTTGCCAGGTCTGTGTTATTCCCTCATTAGTTCATTTACAAGTAATCAGATAAAAGGCTGATTTCAAGTGTGGCATTTGCATTTGGAATATGCTGCTATTAACCCTCAATATGAAGTCCAAAGAGTTGTCGCTGCCAGTGAAGCAAGCATCATTAGGCTGAAAAATCAAAACAAAACCATCAGATAGAGCACAAATATTAGGTTTGGCCAAATCAACTATTTGGTACATTCTTAAAAAGAAAGAACGCACTGGTGAGCTCAGGAACAACAAAAGGCCCGGAAGACGACAGAAAATAACTCTGGTGGATGACAGAAGAACTCTTTCCCTGGTGAAGAAAAACCCCTTCACAACAGTTGGCCAGATCAAGAACACCCTCCAGGAGGTAGGCATATCTGTGTCAACGTCAACAATCAAGAAAAGACTTCACCAGAGTAAACACAAACCATTGGTAAGCCTCAAAAACAGGAAGACCAGATTAGAGTTTGTCAAAAAACATCTAAAAAAGCCTGTACAGTTCTGGATTAACATCCTATGGACATATGAGACAAAGTTCAAAGTGTACCAGAATGATGGGAAGAGAAGAGTATGGAGAAGGGAAGGAACTGCTCATGATCCTGCTCATGATACCACCTCATCTGTGAAGCATGGTGGAGGTAGTTTTATGGTGTGGGCATGTATGGCTGCCAATGCAACTGGTTCCATTGTATTAATTGATGATGTCATTGCTGACAAAAGCAGCAGGATGAATTCTGAAATATTTAGGGCTATATTATCTACTCTAGATTCAGCCAAATGCTTCAAAACTCATTGGACGGTGCTTCACAGCGCAGATGGACAATGACCTGAAGCACTCTGCGAAAGCAACCCAATACTTTTTTAAGGCAAATAAGTGAAATGAACTGCAATGGCCAAGACAATCAGCTGACCTGAATCCAATTGAGCATACCTTTCACTTGCTGAAGACAAAACTTAAGGCAAAACACCCCAAGTACAAGCAGGAACTGAAGACAGCAGCAGTAGAGGCCTGACAGAGCATCACCAGGGAAGAAACCCATCTGGTGATGTCTATGGGTTCCAGACTTCAGGCAGTCATTGACTGCAAAGCATTTGCAACCAAGTATTAAAACTCACAATTTAATTTATGATTATGATAGGTTGTACAATTACTTTTGAGCCCCTAAAATTGGGGGGTGATGTTTAAAAATGGTTGTAATTCCTACACGGTTTATACAATAATTTTGACAAAACTCTTAAATTAAAGATGAAATTCCACACTTAAAGCACATCTTGATTGTGTCACTGTCCATATACTTATGGACCTGACTGTATATACAGGGTCAGTTCCAATACCATATTTACAATGTGCAGGGACACTGGAGTGATAGAGGTAGATACTGTATGTATAGGGGTAAGGTGAGTAGGCATCGGGATGTATGATAAACAGAGTCGCAGCAGCGTAAACTAAGATTGTATATGAGTGTGTGTAGTCAGTATACATTTTTTTACCTTTATTTAACTAGGCAAGTCAGTTAAGAACAAATTCTTATTTTCAATGACGGCCAAGGAACAGTGGGTTAACTGCCTTCTTCAGGGACAGAACGGCAGATTTTTACCTTGTCAGCTCGGGGATTCAATCTTTCAACCTCTCGGTTACTAGTCCAACGCTCTAGCCACTAGGCCACCTGCCGCCCCAAATGTGTGTGCATGTTATGTGTGTGTTTGAGTGGGCCAGAGCCCACTCAAGGACATTCAGAGACTTGTCCCGAAGCCACTGCGTTTTCTTGGCTGTGTGCTGAGGGTCGTTGTCCTGTTGGAAGGTGAACCTTTGCCCCAGTCTGAGGTACTGAGTGCTCTGGAGCAGATTTTCATCAAGGATCTCTCTGTACTTTGCTCCGTTCATCTTTGCCTCGATGCCGACTAGTCTTCCAGTCCCTGCCGCTGAAAAACATCCCCACAGCATGCTGCCACCACTATGTTTCACCATAAGATTGGTGCCAGGTTTCCTTCAGACGTGACACTTGGCATTCAGGCCAAAAATTTAATTCTTGGTTTCAACAGGCCAGAGAACCTTGTTTCTCATGGACTGAAAATATTTAGGTGTCTTTTGGCAAACTCCAAGTAGACTGTCATGTGCCTTTTACTGAGGAGTGGCATCTGTCTGACTAGTCTACCATAAAGGCCTAATTGGTAGAGTGCTGCAGAGATGGTTATCCTTCTGGAAAGTTCTCCCATCTTCACAGAGGAACTCTAGAGCTCTGTCAGAGTGACCATTGGGTTCTTGGTCACCTCCCTGACCAAGGCCCTTCTCTCCCGATTGCTCAGTTTGGCCGGCCGGCCAGCTCTAGGAAGAGTCTTGGTGGTTCCAATTTTCTTCCATTCAATGCCAAGAGTGTGCAAAGCTGTCATCAAGGCAAAGGATGGCTACTTTGAAGAATCTCAAATATAAAATACATTTTGATTTGTTTAACGCTTTTTTTGGTTACTACAGGATTTCATATGTATTATTTCATAGTTTATATGTCTACACTATTATTCTACAATGTATAAAATAGTAAAAATTAAGAAAAAACCCTTGAATGAGTAGGTGTGTCCAAACATGATATCGCCATGACTGCAAAACATTGCACAAAGTAGTTGACATATCAGGAAATCTCAAAGACAGCAAAAGTAATGGCACCAGATCATTTTTCATCCCCTCTCGTTTCAGAGAATGACTGACTTCATCTGTCTGTCTATGGGAATCTGTACAATCATTTCAGCTAAACTTTTAAATGTTTCCAAGGACTCCGTGGCACCACCCAGATCTTCCCCCTGCAAACAAGATAAATACAGTGGCATCCTTCCGATGCAATTGAATTTACTTAATTGATTGCTCCCCCCTATTTGGCTAACTGAAACAACCCCATGTAATGTAATTTGGATCCTTCATTGACCTTCATCCTCTTCTTAATCTAACTATTTTTTTCTCTCCCTCTTCTTGCAATTCCATTTAACTCCGAAGACCCTCGACGGTCTCAGACATTGATGGGACTTGTAAGCCGGACAGAGATTTAATATCAAACAGGGCATATCACCTTAGCCCCTCGGCCCAATGTGTGCCACAGCCAGCTTGTTTGGCAGGGACCTTTTAATCCGTGAACGTCATCTATCACTTAGCCACGGCCTTCATGCCTGTCAAGAGCCAAAGTGAAGAGTCAATAGACAGTCCTTGCTGATGTGGATAACATCCAATACATCAGGAAATAAACCACCTGGAAAGCATATTGAGAAAATATGACAAGCTCAATTTAACGTGCATTTCCTGAAATTCACACACAGTTTGGATAAATTAGAATTAACCAGCTTCTAAACATGTTAATATTTGATGTGCAGACAATTACAGAGCTTGATCCTTTGTAAGGAATAAGTCTATTGAGGGTTCTTAATTATAAAAGTAATACATATCTTCATTGTGCTAAATAGTGCTATTGGTGGGTTATGTTAATCTAATAGTGCTATTGGTGGATTATGTTAATCTAATAGTGCTATAGGTGGGTTATGTTAATCTAATAGTGCTATAGGTGGGTTATGTTAATCTAATAGTGCGATTGGTGGGTTATGTTAATCTAATAGTGCTATTGGTGGGTTATGTTAATCTAATGGTGCTATAGGTGGGTTATGTTAATCTAATAGTGCTATTAGTCACCAGACAGCTTTTAATCTGAACTCATAGGGTTCTCACAGCATACTCATTTATAAACATATCCTCAAAGCACCAACACACTGTTTGATAAATCTGCACCATGGTCTTACAATGGTTCTCTGGACCCTCATGGAAAATCACTGTTTTTGAATTCAGTTTTCACTGTAGCATTCCTGCATTTTGCAACAATTACTGGAGTCCATTGTGTTCATCTCTGCAGGATAATTGCTTTATGTAGCCATAGGCACAGATAATATATGTTTGGTCACCTAGCAAAGACCGACATCACTGCAGGAATTTGCCTCAAGCTCTCCCCCACCATCTCTTTCAATTGATAATCAACTTACCAAGGCAGTTGCTAACTACTAATCTTCAATGGTAACATTGGAAAAAGTTTAAAGATAATGACAATTTAGATAGTCATCACCTTGTGTAAAATTGTTGTATCAGCTTTGAAAACCACACTCAAATCGTTTTAACAAATCACAGCTTTGTTGAAGCTAATGGCGTGTAATCTTTCAACAACAAAAAAAGGGTAAAATAACCCTACATCTGGACCATGTTCAGTAGGCAGGAAACAGAAAACATTTAGAAATGTATTGAAACGGAAAGTACCGTACTACCTGAATTTGACCAATAAGAACATTCTCGTTTTCCATTAAAAAAATGGTTTGCTACATTTTGCTGACTTGTAGACCAATGCACATATAAGCATTGTCATTATTAGTATCATAAATTATTCACAAAATAACAGACTATTTTCTATTTGACCCTCTCACCTATGAATTAGTAAACACATCTGCCAGGCAAATGAATAATACAACATTTTGTAATGCACAGACACCTGACGTCTGTCACATGTCTGGGAAGTGGAGCGCAAAGTGCTTCAGAGGGTCTTGGCATACACCATGCATTAGTACACTGCAACATGTGATGTCAGGCCCCTGAGAGGACAGAGTCACAAGAGGTGAGCCCTCAGGAGAGGTTAAAGAGCTTCACATTTTGGTAGTGGGCCAATGGAGTCCCAATGGAAACTACTTAACATTAATTTAAGTGAGTTCAAAGGTCAATAGTTCCAATCCAGTGTAATTCAGTTCAAGGCTTTATGCTTTGAAAGAAGGTTAGCACTTTATAAATACTCCACACAATAAAGCATTTATAAAGGATTAGTCAATTGTTTATTCATAATTTATTAAGCATTACTTCATTCATAAGATGTTTATTATAGGTCCTTATAAACGGTTTTCTCGAGTGGATTTCTATTCCTTCATTAATACTGCTATGTGATTGAGGTAGAAATGTTACATGTACAGTATTACATTTAAATGTTTCCAGTGCTTCAGTCTTTCAAATGCAGACCATTTTCACCCATGGCTTTGTTTGGCTGAACCTTTACTGAGCCTTTAAACGTAAATTAGATAGTTCAGCTAAATAATGTATTCCGATATTTGTTTCCTTACCTAGTAAGAACTAAGCAGTCTGTGGACTGCTCTTAGTCTCTTGTGGACAGATTCTGCATGTAAATGGGATGGAATGCATAGGATAACAAGCAGCAGTACTTCTGGTGTTTGTGTTTTCATCACTGATTATGTGGACATACCAGGATTGGGCAAAGGCTTAAACTTTGACTGCATCATGCATGTGGCTGAGAGTTTCCTTTTGTGAGGGTGGAGACTTCATAAACCAGAACTCCCAATTTTGAACACGTACTGTATGGACCTAGAATTTAATCATGCAGCTGACCAAATTACTCTTAGTTCTGGGTTAATTAACGAAGAGTACACTTTGGTTTTCGTAGAAAATTCACTGCCAATAAACACTTATGCTAGCATTTTCTGACTAAAAACATTATTTTACTCAGCATCGAGAAGTTATACATCACATTATTACAGCACTGTGACTGTTATGAAATAAAATTGTCAATATATTTTCTTAAACATTCTCTTTATTATGTGCTTATTGTTTAACCATTGATATGTTCTAGGGACCATTTTGAGACCTTAAGGAGCATCAGGTACTGCTGGAATGTCTACCAATGGCATGTCCAACTTTCTGTGAGAAATTACACTGGTCACTCAAAACATTCTTAAAGTATTTATAAAACATAAATAGCCCACACTTTAGAGGAGGCCTTGCAAAAATACTTAACTGATAATTAGTAAATGATTTTTAAGGACCTAAATTAAACATCTTATGAATGATCTTATTAATAATTCTGAAATAGTCATTACTAAATTGTTTATAAAAATGTGAATAACTAGGTTATTAACATTTACAAATGTGGGAGTAATGATTAATATATTATGAATAACAGGGGTGCAACTTTCACTGGGGATGGGGGGAGGACATGTCCCCCGCACATCCTGAAATATAATTTTTGTGTCCCCCAGTTTAATCATTATAATGTGATACAAAACAAGGCAAAGGTGTGCTTTAGGATCAACCGGACGCCTCCGAGCGGCTGGGTAGGCTGTTTAGAGTGCTTATTCGACTGGATTAAAAATAAATAAACATTGTCCCCCGCACCTCTTAAACCAAAGTTGCGCCCCTGATTAATTAATAAACTATTTACTAATCCATTGTAAGTGCTTTATTACGTGGAGTTATTATAAAGTGCTACCAAAATAAGTGTGAATAATGGACTATGCACAGCATTTGTTGATTATAGCCTGTGTCTGATAATATAACTTATTATAGACCTATACGGTGAAAAAGCATGCTCCGTTGAAACTGACAGCTTGGTCAACCCCTGTGGGCGACTGAACAACTGTGTGATGCCAACAGACTGCATCCTTGTGTGAAAAACATCAGGTGATACAATACAATTTGTACAGAAACAATGCCAATGTGGGAGCCAGAGCAAGACAGAGGACAAACTCAAGGGGCAATGAGAGGGAGGCAATAATGTTTCATATGCCAGCTTAATGACCTCTTCCAATACGAATTAGTATACAGTACACATCCTCATATTATTACAGAAAAGCTACACAACAAACTACAAAGAGCCATGAATTACTATCCTCTGTTATAGTTGCCCAAAATCTATTTCCTCACTGCCAAAATATATTCCTTAACAGTTTCCCTCTGCCAAGTCCCCGTTGATCCCTGGAGCCAATGAGATTGTTGCTGGAAGCTAAAGACCCCCCAGCATCAGAAACCTCCTAAGAACCACGCTTTTATCAAAGCTTCCTACTCAAAAGACCAAGGTATACCCTGCCCACGTTCTCCTCCACAAAGAAAATACTCCTCATGAAAATCCCCTCTGGTGAGGATGGTCTGTGTGTGTGGGCTGAGAGAGAGAGAGAAAGTAGAGAAAGGTAAAGAGAGAGATTCTAACTGTTAAAAGTGAGTCTCTGACCATTGCATAGCCACAGGGCTGTATGTTTGTTTTGGTATATTCATGCCTCAGACATTTTAGATTTTAGATTTTATTAGGATCCCCATTAGCACATGCCAATGGCAACAGATAGTTTCACTGGGGTCTGACACAACGAAAAAGACAGACAAAATACTAATATTTACGAACATCTAAAACGTTAACATGTAGCGTGTGTCACGGCATCTATCAGTTACACATACATGTCAGTACATACCGTGCATCGGGAAAGTTTTCAGTGTACTTCACTTTATCCTCATTTTGTTACGTTACAGCCTTATTCAAAAATGGATTACATGTTTTTTTCCCTCATCAAACTATACACCATACCCCATAATGACGATGCAAAAACAGTTTAATTTTTTTGCAAATTTATGAAATAAAAAACTGAAATATTCAGACCCTTTACTAAGTACTTTGTTGAAGCACCTTTGGCAGTGATTACAGCCTTTAGTCTTCCTGGATGTGACGTTACAAGGTTGGCACACCTGTATTTGGGGAGTTTCTCCCATTCCTCTCTGCAGATCGTGTCAAGCTCTGTCAGGGTGGATGGGGAGCGTTGATGCACAGCTATTTTCAGGTCTCTCCAGAGATGTTTGATCGGGTTAAAGTTCGGGCTCTGGCTGGGCCACTCAAGGACATTCAGCGACATTTCCCGAAAGCCACTCCTGCTTTGTCTTGGCTGTGTGCTTAGGGTCGTTCTCCTATTAGAAGGTGAACCTTTGCACCAGTCTAAGGTCCTAAGTGCTCTGGAGCAGGTTTTCATCAAGGATCTCTCTGTACTTTGCTCCGTTCATCTTTCCCTCGATCCTAACTAGTCTACCAGTCCCTGCCGCTGAAAAACATCCCCACAGCATGATGCTGCCACCACCATGCTTCATCGTAAGGATGGTGCCAGGTTTCCTCCAAACGTGACCTTTGGCATTCAGGCCAAAGAGTTCAAACTTGGTTTCATAAGACCAGAGAATCTTGTTTTTCATGGTCTGAGAGTCTTTGGGTGTCTTTGGGCAAACTACAAGCGGGCTGTCATGTGCCTTTTACTGAGGAGTGGCTTCCGTCTGGCCACTCTACCATAAAGGCTTATTTCATGCAGATTTGATCTCCACACAATCAATGACAGAGAGATGATCTGCAGAGAAGAATAGGAGAAATTCCCCAAATACAGTTGTCCTAAGCTTGTGGTGTCATACACAGGAAGTCAAGGCTGTACTCGCTGCCAAAAGTGTTTCAAAAAAGTACTGAGTAAAGAGTGTGAATACTTATATAAATGTGAGATTTCCATATAAAAATGTTTAAAAAATGTGCTTTGTCATTATTGTCACACCAGTCTTTGGTTTGGCTCCCCCTCCTGTCCAGCTCGCCGGCCTTCTAGCTGCTGCCGAAACCTACTGCTGGCAAACCCCCTTCACTCATCAACCCCGGACTTGTCTCTTCATCATTACACACACCTGGTTTCAATCCTCACTCTATCACTGTATATTTGTCGATGTCAGTCATTGTAAATGTTACTTGTTTTCCTGAGAGGAATCTCTTCTACTCTTTCCTATGTACTTTATATTTTGTACTTTGGGTTCGCCCTGTGCCTTTTTGTTTACGAGATATATTTTGAGCACAACAGCGTTGGATTTTCACAATACTTATTTCCCTCATTAAAATGCAAATCAATTTATAACATTTTTGACATGCGTTTTTCTGGATTTTTATGTTGTTATTCTGTCTCTCACTGTTCAAATAAACCTACCATTAAAATTATAGACTGATCATTTCTTTGTCAGTGGGCAAACGTACAAAATCAGCAGGGGATCAAATACTAATATATATATAGTTGAAGTCGGAAGTTTACGTACACCTTAGCCAAATACATTTAATCTCAGTTTTTCACAATTCCTGACATTTAATCCTAATAAATAATCCCTGTTTTAGGTCAGTTAGGATCACCTCTTTATTTTAAGAATGTGAAATGTCAGAATAATAGTAGAGAGAATGATTTATTTAAGCTTTTATTTCTTTCATCACAATCCCAGTGGGCCGGAAGTTTACATACACTCAATTAGTATTTGGTAGCATTGCCTTTAAATTGTTTAACTTGGGTCAAACGTTTTGGGTAGCCTTCCACAAGCTTCCCACAATAAGTTGGGTCAATTTTGGGCCATTCCTCCTGACAGAGCTGGTGTAACTGAGTCAGGTGTGTAGGCCTCCTTACTCGTACACGCTTTTTCAGTTCTGCCCACACATTTTCTATAGGATTGAGGTCAGGGCATTGTGATGGCCACTCCAATACCTTGACTTCGTTGTCCTTAAGACATTTTGCCACAAGTTTGGAAGTATGCTTGGGGTCATTGTCCATTTGTAGACCCATTTGTGACCAATCTTTAACTTCCTGACTGATGTCTTGAGATGTTGCTTCAATATATCCACAATTTTCCTCCCTCATGATGCCATCTATTTTGTGAAGTGCACCAGTCCCTCCTGCAGCAAAGCACCCCCGCAACATGATGCTGCCACCCCCGTGCTTCATGGTTGGGATGTGTTCTTCGGCTTGCAAGCCTCCCCCTTTTTCCTCCAAACATCACCATGGTCATTATGGCCAAACAGTTCTCTTTTTGTTTCATCACACCAGAGGACATTTCTCCAAAAAGAACGATCTTTGTCCCCATGTGCAGTTGCAAACCGTAGTCTGGCTTTCTTATGGCGGTTTTGGAGCAGTGGCTTCTTCCTTGCTGAGAGGACTTTCAGGTTATGTCAATATAGGACTCGTTTTACTGTGGATATAGCCTATCAGTCAATTAGCCTATCAGAAGCTTCTAAAGCCATGACATCATTTTCTGGAATTTTCCAAGCTGTTTAAAAGCACAGTCAACTTAGTGTATGTACATTTGTGACCCACTGGAATTGTGATACAGTGAATTATAAGTGAAATAATCTGTCTGTAAACAATTGTTGGAAAGATTACTTGTGTCATGCACAAAGTAGATGTCCTAACCGACTTGCCAAAACTATAATTTGTTCACAAAAAATGTGTGGAGTGGTTGAAAAACAAGTTTTGATGACTCCAACCTAAGTGAATGTAAACTTCCGACTTCAACTGTATAATACTTTAAAAAATTCTCCAATCCACTCCTCACAACTTTTAAAATTCAACACCCCCAAGTGGCAAACCTGATGGACAGTTTAACTGTCACTTAACCCCTCACACAAGCTATTCCAAAGAATACTAGACTGAGGTGCACCATTTGTAGTGCAACCATATAGCTCACTTTAAAGGCGAAGTTAAGCGAGTGAATCGGTGTGTAGTGGTACAACTGTGTGACCTTTTAAAATCAGACTTTTCCTAGTATTTATCTAGTTATCATCCAGGACATTGGACATTACAGTTGTGAAATGGAAAAATGTCAAGCTATTAATAGAGGAAGAGATGACTGACAGTGGGACTGGAGACAGCTATAGATCTGTCATGCCTTTCAATGTATTTAAATAATTTCCTGACATTTAAAGACGTGCTGTGGCCCTGAAGTTAAGAGGTCATTGCTTTTTTTCCTTTACTCATCTTTTCCTACTCTTCAGTCCTGATTCTATTTGGTCCCTTTATTAAAGTGTGTTAGCTCACCGGCAGCCATCCAGAGGCAGGTAATATACAGAGTACATTACTGGGCCAAAATTAATTTTGATGGTGAGACAGCGTTTTGTCAAAGTGGATATTAAAACCAGAAGGTATACTCGAAGCCAAAGAATCAGTAAACAGAAGATACTCTGCAGTGAGGCGAAGCGTTGCCATGAAAAAAAAGGCGAGGTGTCCGGGATTTCTCTAGACATAATGTCAAACGTTATCGGGCAACTTGAATGAGCAGTCAATGTTCTAGTCTTAGAAGAGCAATCTGGCATTGCTCAAACTGCTGATGTCCCCTCATGAATGCCAAAGAACATTATGGTAGACGTCCTCTACAGGACTGCAAATTGCTCCTCACAATGAAATACAGACATCTGTGCAATAACAAAAAACTGTGAAAGAGTGAAATAGTCTAGACAAGCTAAATGCCACTTCACTGTAAAAAGCAGGCCTGTTTAAAAGAGTACACATGAATCATTTCATAGAACTCTATAAAGTAGTTTTCACAGCCAGTCTTCTATGGAACACCAAAAAATGGCGGCTCACTTTTGCAATATCTCAACATGACTCCTCTACTTATGAAATGGTAGCAGTCATAAGGCTTGAATTTAATCTGCTATATTTTGATGATTACATCATATCTTATTCTATGTTTAGCCAAAAGTATGTGGACAGGTGCTCGTCGAACATCTCATTCCAAAATCTGAACTATTCAACAGACATATGTTGAGGTTGTGTAACACTTTCCAAGGTAAAACCATGTTGGGACTCGTGAGAACTCAAAAACATAGATTCACAACCGATAGTCCTCAGCAATAAAAGATACTGGATAAAACATACAGCGGCCACTGTCACCAAATACATGCAATTGAAATGGTACTGTAGAGTTGGTCATCAACACATAAAATACCCCCCATGCCAGTTGATATCCATCCTCCTTTTGGGACATCACATCTCCTTACACCTTGGACTATCACAGTGGCTTCGTAAAAACCACGTGATGAATCTGGGCTGTGCTGAAAATCCAATGGAGCAAGATATAGCCTAGTTCTACAGACATTTAGACTGCATTATCTCCAGCACAGTCTGCGAGGTCTATGAATCAGACATTTTCTGTTGTGACTGACTGTCCTCCACTGTGGTTTCAGTTACACAGGGTTCACAGCCCATCGGCTCTTGAGGGAGTTGTGCCTCCCATCTGGAAAGGTCACAGCCACCACCAGTGTATCTCAATTATACAGCTTGGCCTAATAGCATCCCTTGCGATGCAAAACATAATGGAGCATGTTCACTGCGCATTAAACCCATGTTAAATATTCACAGGCTCTAATATTGTGCTATATGCATTTAATGTATAGTTGAATGGACTTTGTATACACATATGTCTATTGTAGCACCCTCTAATTGGTACCTCCCAGAATATGGCATGTCATATTCAACACCTCTCAACAACATGTGATTACATCGGAGAATATTGCCACTGTCGTGACTCAGGTAAGTGCTAGCCTTTTCAGTGGGTTTCATTTCCTGTGATGTTGGCAGAAACACTAGAGACTTGGGTATGAAATCTCTCTCGCTCTCTAGTCGGCTTGTGAGACAATGGGAAGCACGGAGAAGAATCGTTTGATGGTGTGTGGTGGACAGTTAGAGAAGAGAACACAGGTCTTTGTGGGCTGGGACAATAATGTCTCTCTGAGGCGATAGTAGAATGGGATGGGAGTTCCAGGATTGTTGTCCTGTTAGCCCTGTGTATGGTGATGTGGGCTTGCTTCCCTGTGGGATGTCCCTGTGGGTGACAGTAGCCCTATCTCCTGCCTTAGAGAATCACAGATTGGGCTCTATTGGAGAGCAGCAGGCCCCTTGCGAGTATTTTGATGACTGGAAAAGTGAATAAGCTGTGGACGAAGCCTGTTGCTACTTTGCTTTATTAATCATTTGCAGCCACTGGGTCGTTCTGCTCTCAGACAGGGGCAGGCAGACCTTCTAGGAGAGAGGAGACTGTACGTGTTTCTGTGTGTGTGTGTGTGTGTGTGTGTGTGTGTGCAACCTCTCAAGTATTTTTAAACAGAGATCCAATTGAATAGCATTATTACAAATTAATATCATATGTAAACTGTGTGAAATCCAGTTTGAGTACGTGGGCGTGTGCACACTATACACAGCATTGCATCTGAGCCCAGGAACCTGATACTGCAAGCCTTTTCTCAATATTTATCCAGTAATGGCCTCAGCTTTTAAATGAACTGAATTTCCTTGGCTTACGAAATTTCTTTGTAATGTACAGTAAGTAATTGGGTTAGCCTTTCAAGTCCTAATTCAGTTACCCTGACATTGACCTCCTTGAGCCTCGCTTTTGAAGCTAGCTGCAGACTGAAGGTTTCACCGCTTCTCAACCCATCACTTGGTATTACTATAGTCTGCAAATTACTTTGGCAAATGGATTTGCGCTAATCTGCAAGTGTGAGCATGCCCTCATTCCTGGTGCGCTTGGAAGTGTGATTACTGCTATAGGCAATGGCGGGTGAAACACAACACAGCTGCAGAGGTAACCTGTTATTGAATTGATTTAATTGGCCCCCAGTCCTTGGTTTAAACAGGTGAGTTCACAGGACCATTAATGAGTTGATTGACAACAGTCAGATCAACAGTCAATAGCACCTGTGCCAGCAGGGCTCTGGTGGAAGTTGTAACAGATTGTAATCAAGGAGGATTTATAGAGGATAGCAGTAGGCCTACAATGGTTTGTTATTCACAGAAATATGACTGTTGGTAGTAATCTGTTTCAAAATGTTGCTTACAACCACACATTTGCGCAAGTGTGCATAGCAATGTTCTTATTCAAATTTATACACTACAATGCATAGTTTTCATTTTCTTTATCTTATTCTCAACAGGGCGAACACAACATTGCACTTAACAGCTAAATCTTCTCCATGAAAAGGTAATGGACTGACTGTCATGGTTAGTTGGCACAACTTCCAATGCTCTCTTTGAAAATGGCAATGGAAAATGGCTAAACACGGAAAATTCTGATTATACGTATTTTTTCATATTAGTGATGCTGTCCCAATCAGAGTGACAGGCATTGCAATGCCATAGTGATGTGGTTTTTCATGTATAATGCTGCTTGTTGGAATGCAAAATGACCATTTTGAAAAGGTTCTCTCAAAACCTTAATTGATGTAAAACATTAAAGTTGGGGGGAAATTTGTGTGAAGTTGTGGAAAGTTGAGTATGTGAGCATATGTTTTGCAACATACTATACATTTTTGCTTTGGTGTTAGTTCAATAGTTGCTATGGTTTAAAATAAGCACTTTAAATCACTAAATATTATGACCAAACCAAAAGCAACTGCAGCAAAAAGATGAGAAAGGAAGGAAATCTCTTGGAGTTCATCCATCCAACAAACACTTTAAAATCAACAACGTCTATCTTTCTGCTCCTAGTTACCGATATCTGTTTTTTCTTCCCAAGACAAACCATGGAGGCCTGTGGCTGTAGCCCAGGTTTTAACGAGAAAAAGGATGAAACAAAGAACAGTAAATGTCTGTAGGGGGCAGGTTCACAGGAAAAAAGTTTAACTTCCAAAAAAACAACTGTAACGAGGTACGCTGAGAGTCGGGAAGCAAGTTCAGGGACTGAATCCATTTAATAAATAAATGAATGAACAAAACAAGAAACACAAACAGCGCACCAACATGAAACAGCAACAATGACAACTGGGGAAGAAACCAAAGGGAGTGACATATAAAGGGCAGGTAATCAAGGAGGTGATGGAGTCCAGGTGAGTATCATTATGCGCGTAACGCTGGTGACTGGTGTGGGCCCTAACGAGCAGCCTGGTGACCTAGAGGCCGGAGAGGGAGCACACGTGACAACAACAAACATTTGGCTCCACTTCATAGGGAATCTTTCCATTATAAGAGCTTAACCCATTGTGTGGTGACATCCTAAAAAACATCCTAAAAATGACGCCTCAAACATGGTTTACTAGGAACACAGAATCAAATTATACTGCTGCCACAGCAGGCAGCAGCGTATTTACTTACTACTCAGCATTTTCATTCTAGCATGTTGGGAAGGGAAGCAATGCTCTCTCTGTGACTGTTTATTTGTGTCAATATACTGTGCCTTGCATAAATTGACCTAACCTGAAATGTAATACTCGTTGCCAGTCTTGTTTTATTAGTTTATAAATGGATTTCCTCTTCCAGTAGCTGGGTTTTAAATATGTCTGGAAGGGGTAATGTGTCTCCCTGTATTTACCAAAGTTTCACTTGTACGGATCTGGGGTTTATATTTTATCTAAAATATTTCAAGGTTCCCAGAAATAATATTAAAGACAAAAATCCATCTACTACACTTGAATAACGCACAGTAATAGCGATGCATTCGGCTTATTTTTGTTGTGTTCAAGAGCTGAATATTCTCCTAACAGTGTTTGATTGCTCAGTTGGTGAACTTGAATCATTGTGAACTTGAATAATTGAATAAGAATTGTACCACTCTATCAACCAATCTTTTATAGGGTCATGGAGAAATGTTAAAACCCTTCAGGTAGTTTGTATATCATTCCTTTATAAATTTTTCAGGGAAAATAGCATGTTCTTCTTTTAATTTGAAGACATTTCTATGGTTATATTTGTCTCCATAATGGCCAAAGTGAGCGTGTGGACTGTTGATCTTAAAATTCTTATTAGAGAAGATTATCTTAAAGATCTCTTAGATGGATTCTGAAGGAAAATAACAAATAGTAGCTCCTTTAGGAACATGTAGCCTAACTTTCCAGACTACCAAGGACAGGAAGTACATGGATGCTCTGAACAATAGCAATAAGGGAAATGATGAGTGGAAATAAAAGGAAATTAATCCTCTCACTTCGGCTATTTTGTTGAATGGACATTTTTCCTCTCCATATATTGGTAATTTCTGTAAGTCCCTCCGTGATAAACTATGTAATGAACCCATCTGGGGAAAGCATTGTTGATCAACCAAAGAAATGTATTTCTTAATGATTTCTGTTAATGAACAACTCAAAATGAGCTTGCTTCATTGTTCATAATAAAGTCAGGCCCCCATTTGTAGGAATATCAGAGAGCACTTTGATATACGAAGCAGATGAAGAAGTGTGAGAGGATTTTAATCTTGTTGGTGGTGGAATAATCATGCTCTTCTACTGATGAGGTCAACATTTCAAAGCTAGTTTGTTGAAAATCGATGTCTACGACTTTCTCATCTCCCTGTGTGGGAATTTATATTTTAATAATGAAAGTTTGCACCGTTCATTGATCTCTACTTAGCTCCTCTCCTAATTTTCTCTGCAGTGTGCTCATGGTCTTATTCACCCCAAAGATGTTTCACAATCATTGCTGCCATGCAAGACTAATAGGTTACCTTGGATTTTACAGTGGCTTTAATAGTTGATTGAATAAAATGGCGTTGTACGTGTCCCCAACCGATTTGTGTTTTTTTGTTCGTTTATTTGAGTTTTTTGTAACTTATTTTGTACATACCGTCTCTTATGACCGAAAATAACTTCTGGACATCAGGACTGTGTTTACTCACCACGGACTGGCAGAATCCTTTTTTTCCTTTAATGAGTCTGATGAGCCAGACACAAACAATATACTGCTTTCTCAGGAACAGGCCCAGATGCCTGTGATTTGCGTGAAAAGGAGGCAGAGAAAAAGGGGCCAGATGGCGGGATGCCTTCTGAGAATTTGTAGGCGATCGAATAAACCTCCACTTCCTTCCATTCTGCTAGCAAACGTGCAATCGTTGGAGAATTAACCCCTGTGCGGCCATACGGGACGGACATCCAGCGAAAAATCATATCACCATTAGCATAACAAAATTTAATAATAAAAAAAAAAAAAAATGTTTTTTTTTCAAATTATATCGTTTTATAGATACACCTCTCCTGAATGGAACCACGTTGTCCGATTTCAAAAAGGCTTTACAGCAAAAGCAAAACATTAGATTATGTTAGAGGAGTATGTCGTAAAAGTAGCCACATAGCCATTTTCCGACCAACCACATGCATCACAAATAACCAAAAAACAGCTAAATGCAGCACTAACCTTTGACAATCTTCATCAGATGACGCACCTAGGACATCATGTTACACAATACATGCATTCTTTTGTTCGATAAAGTTCATATTTATATATAAAAACTGCATTTTACATCGGTGCGTAACGTTGACTAACTATTTTCCCTCAAATGCATCCGATGAAACAGAGCTACAATTGACTAAATTACTATTCGAAAACATTTTTAAAATGTAATATTGTCATTCTAAGATTTATAGATGAATATCTCTTGAAAGCACCTGTAATGCCAGATTTAAAATTAACTTTACTGGGTAATCATACTTTGCGATGAAAGGGGATGCGATACTCTGAAAAATAGGCTAACGTTACAGGTCAGCGCCATCTTGGAACAATCGCATATCACATCTAGTCTTGTATACTATTGTCAATAATTCCTTACCTTTGGTTGTCTTCATCAGAAAGCACTTCCAGGGATCCCAGGTCCACAACAAATGTATTTTCGTTCGAAAATATTACTCCTTTATGTTCCAAGAGCTTGTTCTTGTTAGCGCGTCTCAAGGCTGATCCAAATGCTTCGTCGGCCACGGGACTGCCATTTCGAGAAAATGCATTTTTTTCCCATTTAGGTTCGTTCAAACCTGTCAAACGTTGTATAACATAAATCTTCAGGGCGTTTTTCAACAAGAGAGCCAATAAGATTTGAGGGGGACGATTGCATTGTGTTTCAAAACGTTTCGAAAGGGGAGGGTAACCAGGGGCGCCGGCGTCATAATGGTGATGGCCCTCTCCGTGTGACCATGTTCCACAGCGTGTCATTCTGTCAGTTTTCACAGTAGGAGTCTCAAACCACTTTGTAAAGACTGGGGACATCTAGTGGAAGCAATAGGAAGTGCTCAATGAACCATAGCTCACGGTGTGATTAATAGGCAACGTGATGAAGTTGAGTTCGCAATTCAGAATTCCACTTCCTGTTTCCATCTGTCTCGGGGTTTTGACTGCCATATGAGTTCTGTTATACTCACAGACACCATTCAAACAGTTGTAGAAACTTTAGGGTGTTTTCTATCCACAAATATTAATTATATGCATATCCTAGCTTCTGAGTTTGAGTAGGAGGCCGTTTAAAATGGGCACGAATTCTTTTCAAAAATCGCTTTAGCGCACCCTGTCCTAGGGGAACGCCAAGAGGTTAAATCAATGACCTATGCAGAAGATTAAACTCCCAACGGGACATTCAAAACTGTAATATCTTATGCTTCATGGAGTCGTGGCTGAACGACGACACCATCAACATACAGCTGGCTGATTATATGCTGTACCGGCAGGATAGAACAACAGCATCTGGTAAGACAAGAGGCGGCGGACAATGTATTTTTGTAAATAATAGCTGGTGCACGATATCTAAGGAAGTCTTGAGCTATTGCTCGCCTGAGGTAGAGGATCTCATGAAAAGCTGTAGACCACACTATCTACCTAGAGAGTTTTCATCTGTATTTTTCGTAGCTGTTTACATACCACCATAGTCAGAGGCTGGCACTAAGACAGCACTGAATTAGCTGTATTAAAACGCACACCCAGAGGTGGCGCTCCTAGTAGCTGGGGACTTTAATGCAGGGACACTTATAACCGTTTTACCAAATTTCTATCAGCATGTTAAATGTGCAACCACAGGAAAAAAACTCTGGACCACCTTTACTCCATAACACAGAGACGCATACAAAGCTCTCCCTCACCCTCCATTTGGCAAATCTGACCATAATTCTATCCTCCTGGTTCCTGCTTACAAGCAAAATTAAAGCAGGAAGCACCAGTGACTAGATCAATAAAAAGTGGTCAGATGAGGCAGATGCTAAGCTAAAGGACTGTTTTACTAGCACAGACTGGAATATGTTCCGGGATTCCTCCGATGGCATTGAGGAGTACACCACATCAGTCATTAGCTTCATCAATAAATGCATCGATGACGTCATCCCCACAGTGACCATATGTACATACCCCGACCAGAAGCCATGGATTACAGGCAACATCGCAATGAGCTAAAGGCTACAGCTGCCAATTTCAAGGAGCGGGACTCTAACCCGGAAGCTTATAAGAAATCCCGCTATGCCCTCCGACGAACCATCAAACAGGCAAAGAGTCAAGACAGGACTAAGATCGAATCGTACCACACTGGCTTTGACGATCGTCGGATGAAGCAGGGCTTGCAAACCATTACAGACTACAAAGGGAAACACAGCCGAGAGCTGCCCAGTGACACGAGCCTACCAGATTAGCGAAACTACTTCTATGCTCGCTCCGAGGCAAATAACACTGAAACATGCATGAGAGCACGAGCTGTTCCGGAAGACTGTGTGAGTAAGACCTTTAAACAGGTCAATATTTACAAGGCTGCAGGGCCAGACAAATTACCAGGACGTGTGGCAAGTGTCTTCACTGACATTTTCAACCTCTCCCTGTGCGAGTCTGTAATACCAACATGTTTTAAGCAGACCACCATAGTGCTTGTGCCCAAGAACACTAAGGTAACCTGCCTAAATGACTACCAACCTGTAGCACTCACGTCTGTAGCCATGCAGTGCTTTGAAAGGCTGGGCATGGCTCACATCAACACCATTATCCCAGAAATCCTAGAACCACTCCAATTTGCATACTACCCCAACAGATCCACAGATGATGCAATCTCTATTGCACTCCACACTGCCCTTTCCCACCTGGACAAAAGGAACACTTATGTGAGAATGCTATTCATTGACTACAGCTCAGCGTTCAACACCATAGTGCCCTCAAAGCTCATCAATAAGCTATGGACCCTGGGACTAAACACCTCCCTTTGCAACTGGTTCCTGGACTTCCGCCACCTTGATCCTCAACACAGGGGCCCCTCAGGGGTGCGTGCTCAGTCCCCTACTGTACTCCCTGTTCACTCATGACTGCATGGCCAGGCACGACTGCAAATCCATAATTACGTTTTCCTATGACAGAACACAGGTAGGCCTGATCACCGACAATGACGAGACAGCCTATAGGGAGGAGGTCAGAGACCTGGCCGTGTGGTGCCAGGGCAACAACCTCTCCTTCAATGTGATCAAGACAAAGGAGATGATTGTGGACTACAGGAAAAAGGAGGACCGAGCACGCCCCCATTCTCATCAATGGGCTGCAGTGGAGCACGTTGAGAGCTTCAAGTTCCTTGATGTCTGTTGTATATTGATATTCTAGTTTTGTCCCTTTAGGGCACCTGTAACCCCCCCCCCCCCCCCCCCCCCCTTGCTTACCTACGTTGAAATGCTTGGAATGTTCTTCCTGTGAAACGCATTAAACAATGCCCACGTTAATTTCTACTCCCGTCTCATGTCCTGTCCTTATATTAGTTGTATAAATAATACAGTGTGCTATACAACAAAACTGGCGACGAGGAAGAAACGTTCTCACCTTCGGCAGAAAGTCTGAGTTCAATTCGTTATTTTTTTCCCGCTGTAGAAAGACGCAAACAAAACGTGGAGCTAGCCAGTCGAGTGATGCTAGCTAGCCTTTGATGTCACAACAACGAGAGCCTCGAGGGATAGGAAGAGTTTCTCCCGTCGTGTTTCACTTTCTTGAATGCCTCCTCACATGACAACAAGCTCAGTCCAATGATGCTGTGACACACCGCCCCAGACCATGACGGACCCTCCACCTCCAAATCGATCCCACTCCAGAGTACAGGCCTCGGTGTAACGCTCATTCCTTCTACGATAAACGCAAATCCAACCATCACCCCTGGTGAGACAAAACCGCGACTCGTCAGTGAAGAGCACTTTTTTGCCAATCCTGTCTGGTCCAGCGACGGGGGGTTTGTGCCCATAGACGATGTTGTTGTCGGTGCTGTCTGGTGATGACCTGCCTTACAACATGCCTACAAGCCCTCAGTCCAGCCTCTCTCAGCCTATTGTGGACAGTCTGAGCACTGATGGAGGGATTGTGCGTTCCTGGTGTAACTCAGGCAGTTGTTGCCATCCTGTACCTGTCCCGCAGGTGTGATGGTCGGATGTACCGATCCTGTGCAGGTGTTGTTACACGTGGTCTGCCACTGCGAGGACGATCAGCTGTCCGCCCTGTCTCCCTGTAGCGCTGTCTAGGCGTATCACAGTACGGACATTGCAATTTATTGCCCTGGCCACATCTGCAGTCCTCATGCCTCCTTGCAACATGCCTAATGCACATTCACGCAGATGAGCAGGGACCCTGGGCATCTTTCTTTTGGTGTTTTTCAGAGTCAGTAGAAAGACCTCTTTAGTGTCCTAAGTTTTCATAACTGTGACCTTAATTTTCTACCATGTGTAAGCTGTTAGTGTCTTAATGACCGTTCCACAAGTGCATGTTCATTCATTGTTTATGGTTCATTAAACAAGCATGGGAAACAGTGTTTAAACCCTTTACAATGAAGATCTGTGAAGTTATTTGGATTTTTACGAATTATCTTTGAAAGACAGGGTCCTGAAAAAGGGACGTTTCTTTTTTTGCTGAGTTTATATTCTCACTATTGTTATTTTACAGCTGCTCTTTAATTACTTATTATTTTATTTCTTATTCTAATCCATGCTTTTTAAAACTGCATTGTTGGTTAGGGGCTCGTACTGTTAGTAAGAATTTCACTGTAATTTCACTGTAAGAATTTCACCTGTTGTATTCGGGACATGTGACTAATAACATTTGATTTGATGATTCTTCCAAAGTTGAACATGACGCCTCGCTCCTGGCCCATGTCCAGCTCCAGCTTAGTCAATAGCTAAGCCAGATGGGTAAAGCATGTACTGCAGTTGTCAGGTCAGGTGGGAATTGATGAACACATCATTAATCACCCGCCTCCCACTGCTCACATATTTAAATGAGGTTTCATCTTTAAACCGTTGAATCAATTTGAGAAACCATCGAGACACTCGTTTATCAAGATGGAATGCCCTTCTTGCCAGAATGCTGTACACTGTTTCCCAATTGTTTGACCCGATTCAGGAAACTAGGCATATGTCGCAAGTCACGACTTCACAGGAGAACTGTTGGAATGTAAAAAATATTTTTAAATCCCCCCAAAAAATTTGGGGCAGAAATGCATTCTCGAACATGTGACCTTTCATGTGCCTTAATATCAAACTTTTATGCCATCTGTAAATATGAATAAAATTGTTCATTTACGAGCCTAGTTGGTTTAGCCACAGAAAAAGTGAGCAACCTTCCTGCTAGCCATGATTGGCTGAGATAATGATCGGGCTGGACATGCCAAGAGATGAGTTTGGATTGGTCTGCCATATTGCACGCGTCTGTCTATTGGAGATGGTCAGTATGTCTAGGTAATCATGTCAAATTATGCTTTTTTTTAAATGTATCGCGTAGTAAAACTGCATAAACCTAATGTGAAGTTAAAGTGTACTGTAAGCTAGCTAACGTTATGTGTACGTTTGGCCTGCCATATGAGTTCTGTTATACTCACAGACACCATTCAAACAGTTTTAGAAACTTTAGGGTGTTTTCTATCCAAATGAAACAATTATATGCATACACATAACGTTAGCTAGCGACCCAGCCAGCTAATGTTAGCTAGATAACAGTACACTTGAAATGAAACCACTTTGTCAAAATTAGAAATGTGTAATATCTGAAAATGTAGCTAGCTAGACTATCTTACCCGTGGTATGAAATCAGAGTAGATAGCCAGAGCGAATTTACCAGCTACTACGTCTATCAACAGTTGCAGTGACATTCTATTGAAATGGATACTTGCATGGAATCTTTTGTTAAGGGTGGATCTGTGAGGTCTGTACTAACTTGCCAGCTACTTCCAGACATCTAAGAAATAGAGAACCGCTCACCGAACATTACTCGTCCTAGTAGAGATTGTTAGGCTGTTATGTTATCCAGAGCGTTGGTAACTGTGCTGTCAGATTGTTCATTCGTAAATTCAGAGTGTTTCGCGTTCAGAGCGCACACTGGACGCTCTGGCCTATAATAGGGTTGTTCCGAAAGTTCTGACATCACAACAACAGTCAAGCACCCAAGCTAACTGGCTAACATTGGCTAGCTACTTCCAGACACATAATGAGAGAACACCCCACTCTAACCATTTTACTCCCCCTAGCAGAGCTGGTTAGGCAGTTTTCATGTTATCCAGAGCGTTGGTGACTGTAACAGTGCTGCTGGCTACAATTGAATTCCGCTTTGGTGCCGACGTTTACTGACACCAGACATATTCAACCGGTGTTGAACATTCAAAAATTCATCAGTTATTCTGCACTATGGCACACTAAGACGAGAGTCTTTGTTAAGAAATGTAGCTAGATAGCTAGTTAGGTAAACAATAAATCCCAATGCTTGATGTAACGTTAGTTAGCGAGCCAGCCAGCTAACGTTAGCTAGCTAGCTAACAGTACAATAACTTGAAATGAAAACACTTTGTCAAAATTAGAGTGGAGTCTTTTGTTAACTAGATGTTCCGCTAGCGGAACGCCTCGCCAATATCCAATGATAGAGCGTGGCGCGAATTACAAACACCTCAAAAATCCCAAAACTTCAATTTTTCAAACATATGACTATTTTACACCATTTTAAATTGTCCGATTTCAAAAAGGCTTTACAACGAAAGCAAAACATTAGATTATGTCAGGAGAGTACCCAGCCAGAAATAATCACACACCCATTTTTCAAGCTAGCATATAATGTCACAAAAACCAAAACCACAGCTAAATGCAGCACTAACCTTTGATGATCTTCATCAGATGACACTCCTAGGACATTATGTTATACAATACATGCATGTTTTGTTCAATCAAGTTCATATTTATATCAAAAACCAGCTTTTTACATTAGCATGTTTTGTTCAGAACTAGCATACCCACTGAAAACTTCCGGTGAATTTACTAAATTACTCACGATAAACGTTGACAAAAAACATAACAATTATTTTAAGAATTATAGATACAGAACTCCTTTATGCAATCGCGGTGTCCGATTTTAAAATAGCTTTTCGGTGAAAGCACATTTTGCAATATTCTGAGTAGATAGCCCGGCCATCATGGCTAGCTATTTTGACACCCACCAAGTTTGGCACTCACCAAACTCAGATTTACTATAAGAAAAATTTGATTACCTTTGCTGTTCTTCGTCAGAATGCACTCCCAGGACTTCTACTTCAACACCCAATGTTGATTTGGTTCCAAATAGTCCATAGTTATATCCAAATAGCTGCGTTTTGTTCTTGCGTTCAAGACATTATCCGAAGGGTGACGCGCCGGCGCATATCGTGACAAAAAAAATCTAAATATTCCATTACCGTACTTCGAAGCATGTCAAACGCTGTTTAAAATAAATGATTATGCGATTTTTCTCGTAAAATAGCAATAATATTCCGACCTTGTTTTCGTTCAAACACTGAAAATAGAAAATGGAGTCTTCACATGCACGCGCGCACCCGTGTCATTGTTCTCAGAACGACCACTTTCCAAAACCCCTACTGTTTTTCGCCCAGGGACTGCAGAGTCATCATTCCCCGTTCTGGCGCCTTCTGATAGCCTATGGGAGCCTTAGAAAATGTCACGTTACAGCAGAGATCCTCTATTTTCGATAAAGAGGCTATAGAAGGCCAAGAAATGGTCAGAGAGGGCACTTCCTGTATGGAATCTTCTCAGGTTTTGCCCTGCCATATGAGTTCTGTTATACTCACTGACACCATCCAAACAGTTTTAGAAACTTTAGGGTGTTTTCTATCCAAATCAAACAATTATATGCATATTCTAGTTTCTGGGCAGGAGTAATAACCAGATTAAATCAGGTACGTTTTTTATCCGGCCGTGAAAATACTGCCCCCTATCCTAAACAGGTTAAAGAGATGGGTGGGGCTAAGGCTTAAGAGTGTGTGAACAATGCTGAATGAGTGAAGACAAAGAGGGGCTCTCCAATACTAGTACCAAAACATTTTTGCATAATTACTTTCCCATTGTTTCCTCAAATGCTGTGTATGATATACCATTTTTTAGCTTTGAGTCTCTACTTTTATCCAATGTAAACAACATAAATTCAAATTCAACACCGAATCCAGGTGGTGAGTCACGTATGTCCTTCATCTTCTCTGAGTCTATGGCACATTCTAAGTACATTATTGCCACCTACAACACTTATTGAGGCAAATGGCTGTCAAGTTCGCAATTCTTCACTCTCTACACTTCAAGGGGAATCTATTACACTGTCCCGAGGACAAATTTGTCTGCCACTCTAATATACATCAATGCAATTTTCAATAGTGCTGAAGTAAGGTGCTAAGGTATGTGTCCCTTTCTAACATGATGCAACAAACTGTAATGTACATCTCCCAGCACCTCCCATGACTTTCCTCCCTATACATAGCACTACCAATACTGTAACTGACACGTAATGACAAAGTTCTGTTTGCTACAATAACATTCAAAGGTAGATAGTTCATCATTAGACAGTTAGAAAGTCTCCCCACTGGGCACAGACATCAGTTCAAAGTATAGTTTTTTATTTACATTTGGTTGATGTCACTATGTTATTGGATTTTGTTAAAAAAATGGGGTGACAAAACTATGAAATGCCTTTACATTGACGACTTTTTGCAAATACTATCAGTTTTCCACGTTGATTCAACATCATTAAATAGATTTTTGGGGATGAAATTACTTAGAAACAATGTTGATTCAACCAGTTTTGCCCAGTTTTGGCTATCTGGAAAATATGGCTATATTTCACTCACTCACTCACTCACTCACTCACTCACTCACTCACTCACTCACTCACTCACTCACTCACTCACTCACTCACTCACTCACTCACTCACTCACTCACTCACTCACTCACTCACTCAAAGGGTCTCCACTTCTGTCGGCCTATGGCCATCTTTTCCAACATACCCTAGCTCTGCTGATGTTGCTGGACCCTATGGTCTATGGACTAAGTATGCAAAAGTAAGAAAGCGAACAGTGTCAGGCAAAGTATCAAGTCTGGAGACACTGGTGACTATGCCTGTGGATCTGTGAGAATAGAGGCTCTGAGGCAGTGCTGTTGCGCCTTCTTCTCCACACTGTCCATGTATTGCGTTGCCCATGTTTACTCCAATGATTCCTACAGTTATGTCAAGTTGGCTGGATGTCCTTTGGGTGGTGGACCATTCTTGATACACACGGTAAACTGTTGAGCATGAAAAACCCAGCAGCGCTGCAGTTCTTGACACAAACTGGTGCGCCTGGCATGTACTACCATACCACATTCAAAGAAACTGAAATAGTTTGTCTTATCCATTCACCCCCTGAATGGCAAACATACACAATCCATGTCTCAATTGTCTCAAGGCTTGTCTCCACCCCTTCATCTACACTGATTTAACAAGTGACATCAATAAGGGATCATAGCTTTCACATGGATTCCCCTGGTCAGTCTATGTCATGGAAAGAGCAGGTGTTCATAAATGTTCTGTACACTCAGTGTATATGACTCTGGTTGGGATATCCAACCACTCAGCTGTGCATCTACAGTAAAGAAAAAGTTGCTCACTGCGAAAACAGTTGCATTGGATCGCTCAGCCTCAGCCTCTGCTCTGAGAAGCTTCCTGTTGTCAGTTGCATCAGTCACATGCCAGCCCTGCGTGACAAAACCTTTAGAGTTTAGACAAATGCCTCTCTGTGTCACTGACAAAAAGCAGCGAGCTGAAGAACAGCGTCCTAGTCTTTAATTAAAACCACTCAGTGGAACAATATTGTCTTCTACAATGAGACATTGTGGCTCTGTAATGACTATCTTAGAAAACAAGGAGTTATTGACTATCTTCAAACAAGGAGTTATTAAAACACGGAACTTGGGTAAATGTGTATTGGTGCATGGTGCATTAAAGGAGGAATGCTGAAGTGAATGAGAAGCGATCTGAGAGTGCTGTGTCTGTGTGTGTGTGTGTGTGTGTGTGTGTGTGTGTGTGTGTGTGTGTGTGTGTGTGTGTCCGTGTCTGAGCCGTGCGTGTGCGTGTGTGTATATACACGGCCTGCGACAAAGTTTATAGGTGTGGCCTATTCCCAGTTAAAAGGCATTGCAAAAGAACTGCAGATTACCAAAGGGACATGGAGGGCGCAGGATCAGTTTTCGATCCAAGCCGACCTTCAGTCCTGACTCCAAGCTTTCACTCCCTCTATCTCTCTCTAGTAAATCCTCCACTCCCTCTCTCCACTCGAGTGGCTAAGGCCTAACAGCAAGAGCACATCCAATCCTCCTGGATCCTCTGGGTCAGAGGGGCTTCCCACTGCCATCAGAGCAGCTAAGCTTCTCACCGTCCTCAGAGGCTGCTGCAAAGCATGGGCCTTTATACTGAAACAGCCGGAGCCTCTGACCCACATGACACAGACACAGCATTATTAGATTAGAACACAGAATTTGATTGGCCTCTAAGTTATCAGTGTCTGGCTGCACTCAGAGATCTGACTCTGAGGTCTCTCATAGAAACCAATACTGTAGATGAGTGGAGGTCGGTGCTGATTTTTAGGAGTATTGTCTTATTTCTATTACAGCATATTGGATGATTGTCATTCATATTTCATTCACCCGGCTCAATGTAACATCGATAGGTTTAGGCTACAACACATTACACTCAATTTTCCCCTATTCCCTCATGCCTGCATCTAGCTGATCTAGGGTTTAATCATTAGTCCAACAGTTGAAAATTTGAGTTTCTATTGGACAAATTCAGGTATGTTTATCCCCATTTCGTTTTATTTGCTTCTGTTTAAGAAACCTTTTTCAACAGAATCGGCTGAATGAATACACCCCTGATCAGACGCAAACACAGTTCTCTTTGCTCATTGTATTCTTTCGCATATCTACGCGCTCTCCTCCTCTCACCTTTTTCCTTCGCTTTTGGACTTCAGTGCAAACCACATCTGCTGTCTGTAACCAGGCGAAGAAAAAAAATATCCAAGCCAAACCTTCATATCATAACCGCTACACACAGCTAACGTCATAGTCAATATAGCTACTAAAACGAACACGTTAGTAAACCCGCTACAATCATGCAGTACAGTGTACAGTCAGAAAGGAGTTTAGCACATACACTGGCAGACCCCGATGGCAATAAATTAATAAAACCAAAAGTTTACCATGACTTGCCCCAGGGCAGTGCCCTGTGTAGGGTGCCGTGTTTCGGATGGGACGTTAAACGGGTGTCCTGACTCTCTGAGGTCATTAAAGATCCTATTGCACTTATCGTAAGAGTAGGGGTGTTAACCCCGGTGTCCTGGCTAAATTCCCAATCTAGCCCTCATACCATCACGGCCACCTAATCATCCCCAGCTTACAATTGGCTCATTCATCCCCCTCCTTTCCCCTGAAACTATTCCCCAGGTTGTTGCTGTAAATGAGAATGTGTTCTCAGTCAACTTACCTGGTAAAATAACGGTAAAATAAAAAATTTAAAAACTTGGAAGAGTTACAGTGTTGGATTGCCATAGCCAGCTAGCTAACAAAGAATCCCTCGCTGTTTGAGTCAGGTGTTTGAGTAGGCTAAACTAGCTAGCTGCATTCGCTAAGTAAGTGGAATATATATATGGCTTGTAGAAATCCCAACAGGATGGCCAGCAGAGATAGGTGGGATCGGCTGAGGGAAGCTGAGGGTTGGGATGTGGATTTGGAGACAAGTGGGAGTGGAGTTCCTGGGCGGGGGATAAAAAAGACAATCAAAGATAAAAGTCAAACAAAAATTCTAAGGAGTCACGTGGGATCGCCCAAAAAAGATGGCAACACTTTAGTGTGCTCCTAATACCCGCATGTACACAACCATTCAAAAGTTTGGGGTCACTTAGAAATGTCATTGTTTTTGAAAGAAAAGCTAATTTTTTGGCCATTAAAATAACAACTAATTGATCCGAAATACAGTGTAGACATTGTTATTGTTGTAAATGACTATTGTAGCTCGAAACGGCTGATTTTTATTGGAATATCTACGGAGGCCCATTATCAGCAACCATCACTCCTGTGTTCCAGTGGCACGTTGTGTTAACTAATCCAAGTTTATCATTTTAAAAGGCTAAATGATCATTAGAAAACCCTTTTGCAATTATGTTAGCACAGCTGAAAACTGTTGTTCTGACTAAAGAAGTAATAAAACTGGCCTTCTTTAGACTAGTTGAGTATTTGGAGCATCAGCATTTGTGGGTTTGATTACAGGCTCAAAATTGCCTGAAACAAAGTTCTTTCTTCTGAAACTCATCAGTCTATTCTTGTTCTAAGAAATTAAGGCTATTCCATGCGAGAAATTGCGAAGAAACTGAAGATCTCGTACAATGCTGTGTACTACTCCCTTCACAGAACAGTGCAAACTGGCTCTAACCAGAATAGAAAGAGGAGTGGGAGGCCCTGGTGCTAACTGAGCAAGAGGACAAGTACATTAGAGTGTACAGATTGAGAAACAGACGCCTCACAAGTCCTCAACTGGCAGCTTCATGAAATAGTAGCCGCAAAACACCAGTCTCAACGTCAACAGTGAAGAGACAACTCTGGGATGCTGGCCTTCTACGAAGAGTTCCTCTGTCCAGTGTCTGTGTTCTTTTGCCCATCTTAATCTTTTATTTTTATTGGCCAGTCTGAGATGTGGCTTTTTCTTTACAACTCTGCCTAGAAGGCCAGCATCCCAGAGTCGCCTCTTCACTTATACAGTCCTTTTTACATTAGCAGATGTCACAAAGTGCTATACAGAAACCCAGCCTAAAACTGGGATTATAATATTATATGGCCATTGAGGCCAGATTGTTCTTCAAGATGTTTAGTGCATAGATGACCAGCAGGGTCAAATAATAATCACAGTGATTGTAGAGGGTGCAACAAGTCAGTACCTGGCAGCTCTAGACAGGCGGGCGACCCTGGCGGCCCCGGACAGGCGGGCGACCCTGGCGGCCCCCGACAGGCGGGCGACCCTGGCGGCCCCCGACAGGCGGGCGACCCTGGCGGCCCCCGACAGGCGGGCGACCCTGGCGGCTCCCGACAGGCGGGCGGCTCTGGCGGCACCGGACAGGCGGGCGGCTCTGGCGGCTCCGGACAGGCGGGCGGCTCTGGCGGCTCCGGACTGGCGGGCGGCTCTGGCGGCTCCGGACTGGCGGGCGGCTCTGGTGGCTCTGGCCCAGGATTCACCAGGCTGGGGAGACATGCAGGAGGCCTGGCTCTGGGCGCAGGCACAGGACTCACCAGGCTGGGGAGACTCACTGGAGGCCAGGTCCGAGGAGGCGGCACAGGATAGACCAGGATGGGGAGACCCACTGGAGGCCTGGTCCGAGGAGGAGGCACAGGATAGACCAAGATGGGAAGACCCACTGGAGGCCTGGTCCGAGGAGGAGGCACAGGATAGACCAGGATGGGGAGACCCACTGGAGGCCTGGTCCGAGGAGGAGGCACAGGATAGACCGGGCTGTGGGGGAGCACTGGAGTTCTGGTGCGTAGGCTTGCCACCCCTACTCCAGGCTGAATGCCCACTCTTGCCCAGCACGGGCAGAGTGCAGCCATAGGACGAACTGAGCCCTCCCAGCGCCCCGGAGACACAGTGCGCAGAACCGGCACAGGATAGCCTGGACCGAAACGGTGCACTGGAGACCAGACGCGCTGAGTTGGCACAATCCGCCCTGGCTCGATGCCCACACTCGCATGGCACTTGCGGGGGGCTGGCCTATAGGACTGGGCTATGAGCGCGCACTGGAGACACTGTGCGCTTCACAGCATAACACGGTGCCTGACCAGTACCACGCTGCTTCCGGTAAGCACGGGGAGTTGGCCCAGAATTCCATCCTGGCTCTGCCACACTCCCCGTGTGCCCCCCCCCCCAAAAAGAAAAATGTTGGGGCTGCCTCTCGTGCCTGTTGCGCTCCCTTGCCTCATACCATCGCCTCTCCGCTCTCGCTGCCTCGATCTCCCACTGCGGGCGGCGATACTCCCCAGCTTGAGCCCATGGTCCTGCCCCGTCCAAAATTTCCTCCCAAGTCCAGGAGTCCATAATGCTCCTCTCCTGGTGCTGCTCCTTCCTCCGCTGCTTGGTCCGTTGTTGGTGGGTGAATCTGTAACGGCCGTCGTCAGAATGAGACCAAGGTGCAGCGGAGGATGTGTTCATCTTGAAATTTCATGCAAAAATTAACACTTTACAAATTAAACAAAAATGACAGCCAACAGTTCCGTCAGGTACTTACAACTAAACAGAAAGCATTCACCCACAAACCCCAAAGGAAAAACAGGCTGCCTATGTATGACTCTCAATCAGCAACAACAATCTACACCTGTTCCTGATTGAGAGCCATACACGGCCGAAACAAAGAAAACCACCAACATAGAAAAAGAAACCTAGAACGCCCACCCATGTCACACCCGGGCCTAACCAAAAATAGAGAACAAAAAACCCTCTCTATGGCCAGGGCATTACACTATTGTCTTTCTCTCTCTTTGAGTCAACTACTGGCCACATGTTATGCAGTGGTAGCTAGCTGTAGCTTATGCTTTCAGTACTAGATTCATTCTCTGATCCTTTGATTGGGTGGACAACATGTCAGTTCATGCTGCAAGAGCTCTGATAGGTTGGAGGAAGTTGTTATAATTACTGTGTAAGTCCATGGTAGGAGGTGAGAACCATGAGCCATTAGGTTTTGTGTTGAAGTCAATGTACCCAGAGGAAGACGGAAACTAGGTATCCTCCGGCTACACCATGGTGCTACCCTACAGAGTGCTGTTGAGGCTACTGTAGACTTTCATAGCAAAACTGTGTTTTAATCCATTATTTGGTGAAGTGAATATATTTAGTATAGTTTTATCAAAAAATTTAAACTTTTTTTAATGTTTCAGTATTTTTATTTTCATAAAATTCACTGAGGAGGATGGTCCACCCCTTCCTCCTCTGAGGAGCCTCCACTGGTGTAGATAGAGCTGACTTTGTGACTCATTACCTTGGCATACTAAATAATTCAGGTGCATCATTGTAATGTATGAGACTTTCACAAATACTGGTAGCAAAGGACATGATTCTATATTATGCTAATAATTCACATTTAGTTGGGGGATCTTGGCAGAAATATATGCAATAAAACTCCAGTGGGACTAGAAAAATCCTGCACCAGTATTGGATATTTGTGCTGAGGCAAAATAAAAGGATCCTGTGTTTAACTGTAAGTTAAATTACCCAAGAGTGTTGTTACAATGCCTTGTGACAATGTATATGCTCCATAAATTATTTAATTTGCAACCCCCCAAAAAAGAGAATAACTCTGAATAAATATTATTTGCCTCCACTAACATCATTCAATGCATAGTAAGGGTTGACAGGGTAAAGGTAAAATATCTTGGGAAACAAGAACCAATTATTTAACTTTATATACAAAGGACAACAGAGCTATAAGATTTCCCATTGCGCCTGCATTATTTTGCAACTTGGCCTCGCCAACCAAACATCCTCCACTGGCACTATAGAACTAGACCACACTCATCCACCCACTGTGGCATGACAAGGTTGCATGGATATGGCATGGTAGGAGGAACCATCCAAGACGGCATCAGCTTTCTGCTAACCTACATTTAACGTCTGAAAAAACCTCGATTAAAACTTCTTAGGGCTAGGCCCCTTTTTTCTCCATTTTCACCTGAATGACATGCCCAAAGTAAACTGCCTGTAGCTCAGGCCCTGAAGCCAGGACATGCATATAATTTGGTGCCATTGGAAAGAAAACACTTTGAAGTTTGTAGAAATGTTAAAATAATGTAAGGGAATATAACACAATAGATATGGTAGGAGAAAATCCAAAGAAAAACCAAACAAATCTTTTTTGAATGGGACCATCCTCTCAGAAATGCAAGAGAAAGGTCATATTGTAAAAAACTCCCTGGATGCAATTCCTATGGCTTCCACAGGGTGTCAGCAGTCTGTTTCAGGCTTGTATCTTCAAAATCGAATAAGAAATAACAGTTTTAGTAGAAGGACACCGTCTTGGAAATCCGTGTTTGCGCGTGCCATGAAGAAATTAAGCACCTGCTAAAATCAGTTTCCTATATAACATGTTATAGCTGGGACACTTTGGATGACAAATCAGATGAAGTTTTTCAAAACGTAAGTGAATATTTAATCTTTATAAGTGAATGTATGAAACTTGTGCCGGTGGCAAAAACATTTTGATGTGGGGCGCCGTCCTCAAACAATCGCATTGTATGTTTTCACTGTAATAGCTACTGTAAATCGGAGAGTAGAGTTAGATTAACAAGAATGTAAGCTTTCAGCCGAATTAACCTCTTGAGGATACCCTAGGATAGGGGGCGCCACAGCGCATTTTGAAAAAAAATCGTTCCCATTTTCAACGGCCTACTAATCAAACTCAGAAGATAGGGCATGCATATACTTATTATATATGGATAGAAAACACTCTAAAGTTTCTAAAACTGTTTGAATGGTGTCTGTGAGTATAACAGAACTCATTTGGCAGGCAAAACCCTGAGACATTTTCTGACAGGAAGTGGATACCTGATGTGTTGTATTGAGTTCTAACCTATCCCATTGAAAAACACAGGGGTTTAGGAATATTTTGGCACTTCCTATTGCTTCCACTAGATGTCGCCAGTCCTTTCACAGTGGTTTGAGCCTTATAGAGTCAAAACTCAGTGAATGACAGGAGTTTGAAATTGGTCACAGGGGATGGGCCATCACCATTATGACGCCGGCGGCCATGTCTGCCCCCACCTTTGGAAACGGTTTTAAAGGCAATGAAATCATCCCCCTCGAATCTTATTGGCTCTCTTGGTGTTAGTGGCCCTGAACATTTATTTTATACAACGTTTGACATGTTTGAACGAACCTACATGCGCGAGGATTGCTTTCAGTATGAAGTGCAGAGCTGCGTTTGGAGAGAGCCATAGGACGCGCTACCAACATCAGGCTAATGGAACGTGAAGTATGGACTTTTTGACCGAAAATACATCTGTTGTGGACCTGGGATGCTTTCTGATGAAGACAACTAAAGGTAGGCGATTATTGACAATATTATTGAAGATGAGATGGTTCATACTGTTGCATCCAAGATGGCGCCGAGCACTGTATATTAGCTGATTTTCTGAGTATCGCATCTCCTTTTATCGCAAAGTGTGATTACCCAGTAAAGTTAATTTAAAATCTGGTATGACGGGTGTTCTCAAGAGATATTCATCTATAAATGTTAGATTGACAATATACATTTAAAAAATCGTTATAGTATAGCAATTTATTGAAACGTAGCATTGTTTACCGGGACGCTTTTGAGGGGAAATTAGGTAGTCAACGTCAGACAGAGATGTAAAATGCTGTTTTTATATATAAATATGACCTTTATTGAACAAAAGAATGCATGCATTGTATAACATGATGTCCTAGGGGTGCCATCTGATGAAGTTTGTAAAAGGTTAGTGCTACATTTAGCTGTTTATTGATAATATGTGATGGAAGTGGTTGGTCGGAAAATGGCTATGAAGCTGCTTTTTACGATGGACTCATCTAATATAATCTAATGATTTGCTTTTCCTGTAAAACCTTTTTGAAATCGGACGACGTGGGTCGATTCAGGAGAGGTGTATCTATAAAAAAAAAAAAAAAAAATTTTTTAATTTTGTAAAAAATTATGCTAATTTTTTAATGCTAATTGGCGATATGATTTTTCGCTGGATTTTGATCCCGCTAACGGGATCAGATGCTCAAGAGTTAAGAGACTTATATGTACCTAAATGTTTAAAATCCATAATATTTATTAGAATTTATTTGATTTGCATGCCCTCCAGTTTCACCGGAAGTTGTCCCGCCAGTGGGACACCGATCCTTATTAACTCTGCCTTGTCACTGCAAAGTGAGCCATGGTCCCCTTCACTTTCACTCTTATTTTGTTGTCACGTCCTGGCCAGTATATGGGTTAATTGTCATTGTAGTTTGGTCAGGACGTGGCAGAGGGTATTTGGTTTATGTGGTTCGGGGTGGTGTTTTTGTAGTAAGGGCATTTGATTTAAGTATTCCGGGTTTTTTTGGGCACTGTTTGAGATTCATGTATTCTATGTTTAGTCTAGGTAGTCTGGTTCTATGTTTAGTTAATTAGGGTGGGGACTCTCAATTGAAGGCAGGTGTGGTCTATTTGCCTTTGATTGAGAGTCCCATATATTAGGGTGTGTTTGTGTTTGTCATTTGTGGGGGATTGTTCTTGCACTGCGTTTTTGTATGCCTGTAAGACTGTTCATGTCGTGTGTATAGTTTTTTTCCAGTGGATGCTTTACTCCTTTTTTTAAATTAAAATATGAGTATCCATATTCCCGCTGCAGTTTGGTCTATTCAACACGGCTCATTTTGTGACATTTGTTCACCCTCATCTTGCCTCATGAGAGTGTGGGTCCTTTAAAACAGCGGTCCCCAACCCCCAGGCCACAGACCGGTACCGGTCTGTGGGTCATTTGATACCGGGCCGCAGAGAAAGAATAAATAACTTACATTATTTCCGTTTTATTTATTATCTGAGTCTGAACGATGTTTTATTTTGAAAAATGAACAGACACCTTCTCTTATACACAGAAATACGATGGTTATCCCGAGGGAGATTGCTGGCCAGAGTGTTTGAATTACGAGAGCCGCTGCAGAGATTTCTCTCCGAAAAAAAGTCACCGCTGGCAGCACATTTCAGTGACGAGGAATGGGTCGCAAAACTCGCTTACTTGTGCGACATATTCAACCTGCTCAATGAACTCAATCGGTCACTTCAGGGGAAAATGACAGCTGTCTTCAAGTTGGCAGATAAAGTAGCTGCATTTAAAGCCAAACTGGATTTGTGGGGACGGCCCGTGAACAGAGGTATATTTGACATGTTTCAAACATTCGCGGGGATTTTGGAAGAGACTGAGCCCGAGCCTTCATTGTCCCAGCTGGTGCACGATCACCTGTCTTTGCTTTTAACCTCTTGGGGCTAGGTGGGACGCTAGCGTGCCACCCGTGGTGCACTCCATCAACAGCAGGTGCATTTCAAGAGCGGCAAATTTGAATCCAAATAAATGTCAAAATTCAAATTTTTCAAAAATACAACTATGTTACACCATTTGAAAGATAAACATCTCCTTAATCTAACCACGTTTTACGATTTCAAAAAGGTTTTACGGCGAAAGCATAAATTTAGAGTATGTTAGGACAGTACATTTACAAGAGTTGTGTGTAATGTTTTGTCAAGTCAAAGACAGGGTCACCAAAACCATAAAACCAGCTAAAATGATACACTAACCTTTTACAATCTCCATCAGATGACACTCCTAGGACATTATGTTAGACAATGCATGCATTTTTAGTTCTATCAAGTTGATATTTATATCCAAAAACAGCGTTTTACTATGGCATTGATGTTGAGGAAATCGTTTCCCTCCAATAACCGGCAGTCAAGTCAGCGTCACAAATTAAATAATTAAAATTAGAAAACATTGGTAAAATATTATATTGTCATTTAAAGAATTATAGATTTACATCTTTTGAACGCAATCAACTTGCCAGATTTAAAAATAACCTTACTGGGAAATCACACTTTGCAATAATCTGAGCACTGTGCCCAGAAAAATACGCGTTGCGATACAGACTAGACGTCATGTTGGGGAGATCTAAAATCGAAAATACTATGTAAATAATCCATTACCTTTGATTCTCTTCATCAGATGTCACTTCCAGGTATCACAGGTCCATAACGAATGTAGTTTTGTTCAAAAAAGCTCATCATTTATGTCCAAAAATCTCCGTCTCGTTAGCACATGATGTAAGCCAGCCGGACTTCTCGTCATGAACGAGGGGAAAAAATATATTTCCGTTCGTTCAAACATGTCAAACGTTGTATAGCATAAATCATTAGGGCCTTTTTTAACCAGAACATGAATAATATTCAAGGTGGACGAATGCATAGTCTTTTATAACGTATTGGAACGAGGGTACCCAACATGAAGTAGCGCGCCAGGTGTCTAATGGGACATCACCGTTCCATGGCTCTTGTTCGGTCAGATCTCCCTCCAGAAGACTCAAAACACTTTGTAAAGGCTGGTGACATCTAGTGGAAGCAATAGGAAGTGCCAAAATATTCCTAAACCCCTGTGTTTTTCAATGGGATAGGTTTAAAGTCAATACAACACATCAGGTATCCACTTCCTGTCAGAAAATGTCTCAGGGTTTTGCCTGCCAAATGAGTTCTGTTATACTCACAGACACCATTCAAACAGTTTTGGAAACTTTAGAGTGTTTTCTATCCATATATAATAAGTATATGCATATTCTAGTTACTGGGTAGGATTAGTAACCAGATTAAATCGGGTACATTTTTTTTATCCAGACGTGCAAATGCTGCCCCCTAGACCCAACAGGTTAAAAGAGTTTGAGCGCTAATTCCCTACCACAAAAGACCCACGAACTGCCAAGGAATGGATCCGCGACCCATTTGTCAACAAACCAGGTGAATCCAGTATGTCTATGCAAGAAGAAGATCAACTGCTGGAGATCGCAAATGACGGCGACCTTAAAAGTATGTTCGAGACAACAACTCTGCCGGTGTTCTGGATTAAAGTCACGGCAGAATACCCTGAGATCGCCACCACAACAGCATTGAAAACCCTGTTGCCATTTTCGACATCCTATTTGTGTGAAGCTGGATTTTCTGCAGTGACAGCAACCAAAACAAAATTACGGAGTAGACTTTACATAAGCAACACACTTCGGGTGTCATTGTCTCCCATTACCCCTAGATGGGACCGTCTCGTTGCAGAGAAATAAGCTCAGGGCTCCCACTGATTTAGCGTTATGGTGAGTTGTATTTTTCATGCACTTTATATTTGTTTTTGTGTTGTATCTTATTTTTAAGGCATGTTTAAACGTTACCATAGCGACCAGAGAGCGTTAGGGGTAGAGAGGACATTACTCATGTTATGTTGTTGGTGCGATGTTACGAGGACGCTGCTAATAAAGTTGCATACGAGTACACAGTGGATTCACGTTTATTATTATATTTTAAAAATACCACAGTTTTTATGCCGGTCGTATCATTTTATTTTGTGTATTTATCCGCCACACCTTAAAGGCCGGTCCGTGAAAATATTGTCTGACGTTAAACCGGTCCGTGGCCCAAAAAAGGTTGGGGACCGCTGCTTTAAAAGACGGACTCAATTTTGCTGTGGCTATGGAGAGAAATCCCACTCAGGCATGTGGGCGTTTCGAAATATATATTAAACAGAAAATATCAGGCTAGTCAGAAGGCCTAGTCAAGATACCAAGTCAGCTTTGTTTCAACGTGGCTGGGTGTAAATATTGGGGAGTTGACACATTCAACCTTGTCAGCAGTTCGGTTTTGGCTCTGTTACTCACCTTAACCCTCTCTCTACATGCAATTTTCCAGGCGAATCTGCTCCCATTCACGTGCTGATACAGTCCGTACACCCTGGCAGTCAGAGAAAGAGAGAGGAGATTAGTGAACCGTATCTGCGGACTGCATAATTAGCCATCATCTTTACTGTAATACTTTCTTTATCGCCCTGCTCCTTAGCACTTCTTTTAAGCAGTGGTTTTGAAACGTGAAGTGTGTCTGGCTTCTTAATTTCAGGACGAGGAATCAAGAGAAAAGTTAAATATAAAATGTATGAGGTTACAACTGTGCTTTTCACTGTAGTTCATTCTCCATAATTGTGTAAAACCATATTTCAGTTTTTCTGTGTTCCTAAGTGAGGTGACATTCTGCTATCAGCCAGCCTTATAAATCATGAGAAGTGTAACGTGAGTAGTGTTTCAATTCACAGGCATACAAGTTCATTATAGTATATTGACCCAATGGAGGTCTAGCTAATGGGGTCTCAACTGGGAAATGCAAATAGTGTATAATTAACCACACAAAGTGATGGGATTTAACATTAGTTAATCGGTAGTACTGTGGGTCTACATGATAGGAAGTCTTTGTATAGAATATATTTTCATTCTGCTGTACATTCCTACATGGAGCAATAAGGCACTCAACACCAATTATTTAACTTTATATACAATGGACAACAGAGCTATAAGATTTCCCATTGCGCCTGCATTATTCTGCAACTTGGCCTCGCAAACCAAATATCCTCCACTGGCACTATAGAACCAGGCCACACTCATCCACTCACAGTGTGGCATGACAAGGTTGTATGGCTACAGTATGGCATGGTAGGAGGAACCATCCAAGACGGCACCAAAACTTTGGCAGCAGTCAGTGGTTAGTGGTGCTGACTTGTATTGGCCTACTTCCCCTCGTCAGCAATAACTCTCTGACTAATTTGGGGGAAGACAAACAACAAGTGGACTGGGTCCATTATCAACCAGTACTCCCCCCCATCTGTCAGGCCAAGGAAAGTCACTTGGCACAAATATTCAGGCACAGAGTGACAGCCTCTTCCATCTGAGGAGGGATCAGCTTTTTGCTAACCTCCATTTAACATGTGAAAAAAAACTCTTAACTGCCTTATCACTGCAAAGTGAGCCATGGTCCCCCTCACTCTCACTCTTATTTTGTTCACCCTCATCTCACCTCATGAGAATGTGGGTCCTTTAAAAGACGGACTCAATTTTGCTGTGGCTATGGAGAGAAATCCCACTCAGGCATGTGGGCGTTTGGGTTTCCAAAAATATATTAAACACAGAAAGTATCAGGCTAGTCAGAAGACCTAGTCAAGATACCAAGTCAGCTTTGTTTCAACGTGGCTGGGAGTACATATTGGGGAGTTGACACATTCAACCTTGTCAGCAGTTCGGTTTTGGCTCTGTTACTCACCCTAACCCTCTCTAGTGTCAGATTTCACTTAGAAAGTGAACACTGAGCGCTCCAGTCATACAGACACATGCAATTTTCCAGGCGAATCTGCTCCCATTCATGTGCTGATACAGTCCGTACACCCTGGCAGTCAGAGAAAGAGAGAGGAGATTAGTGAACCGTATCTGCGGACTGCATAATTAGCCATCATCTTTACTGTAATACTTTCTTTATCGCCCTGCTCCTTAGCACTTCTTTTAAGCAGTGGTTTTGAAACGTGAAGTGTGTCTGGCTTCTTAATTTCAGGACGAGGAATCAAGAGAAAAGTTAAATATAAAATGTACGAGGTTACAACTGTGCTTTTCACTGTAGTTCATTCTCCATAATTGTGTAAAACCATATTTCAGTTTTTCTGTGTTCCTAAGTGAGGTGACATTCTGCTATCAGCCAGCCTTATAAATCATGAGAAGTGTAACGTGAGTAGTGTTTCAATTCACAGGCATACAAGTTCATTATAGTATATTGACCCAATGGAGGGCTAGCTAATGGGGTCTCAACTGGGAGATGCAAATAGTGTATAATTGACCACACAAAGTGATGGGATTTAACATTAGTTAACCAGTAGTACTGTGGGTCTACATGATAGGAAGTCTTTGTGTAGAACATATTCTCACTCTACTGTACATTCCTACATGGAGCAGTAAGGCACTCAACACAGCAGGCAACAATATGCATGGGGCATTTAGCCTATAGATGAGCTAGCGTGCGATTTCCCCTACATAGGCCTACAAACTCTCTCACATTGCTAAAGACAGTTAGACGTCCACTATTGAAATGTAGGCCCTAGGCTGCTATAGGCTACTTTACCCTCCACACTAAAAACATGTTGTTCAGAGTTTTGAAGTGTTTATTGCTGCTAATGTCTACACTGTAGGCCTAGCCTAGGCAACTGATAGTGGGCACTAGAGGGCTAGATTTGCACTATCATCTAGGATTGATGTGCATTCCTGGCAGTGTTGCCAACTTAGCGAGTATTCAGACCCCTCTAGCGACACATTTTCAAAAAAGCGACTAGCGACAAATCTAGCAACTTTTTCTGGTGTTATTGGAGACTAATGGAGACTGACGCGAAAGTACGTATCATTCTTACTCTTCTCAACGAGCAGCGGGTGTTGCCGTGTGCCCCACCCCCGTCCCAAAGCACTCACAGGCGGCCCAGTCCTCGCGCAGCAGTCCCTCCCAGCTGCAGTCAGAGCAGGAGATGTTCACCCCTCCGCCTCCAGACTGCAAATGAATCGCGCATGCGGGAAGCCGCCGCTCGCTGATCCTGCCATGGCTTACATTCAGGGCGGGATGTAAATGTAAAAAACTAAACAAACAAAAAAAAATTATAATAAAACTAACTCTGCCAGAGTGTCTCTTTTGGGTCACTTTTGCCGGTCCCAAGCCCGGATAAAGGAGGAGGGTTGGAATTGTGACATGGTGACATTTTTACTCACTTTTTGTCTCTCCCACAACGTTATTCCTCTCTTCTACAGCGTCCATCACAATTACATGCACATGGCCAATTATGCAAATTAGGTGATGACGTCATTTAGCGACTTCTAGCGACTTTTAGGACAGCCAATAGCTACTTTCCTTACTGAGGAATTGGCAAAACTGATTCCTGGTAATACACACGTGTCCCCCGTGGACCGGCTGGTTAATAAAGCATCCTCCACTCAGGCTGAAAGGCATAATTGTCCTCCTTAACTAGCTTTAGTAGGTGAGAAAAGGGGAAAAATATGTGTACTATCTTAATTTAAAAAAATTTTATCCACCACCGTTTTCGGATTTTCAGACAATTTAGGATGTCCCAAACCCTTGGCTGAACGTGGTGTGCAACATCCTAAGTTATTCGAAAAGGGTGGTGGAAAATGTTGTTTTATTAAGACACCATTAATAAAAGACTAAGGAGGGAAATGGTGCCTTGCAGCCTGAATGGAAGACGGTTTATGTACGAGCCAGTGCACGGGAGACATGAGTGTATTACCGGGAAATCACATCAAACCTAGACAACAGTGCATATCTAGTGCCCACTATTGGCTGCCTAGGCTACCGTAGACCTAGTTAATTAGCCTACATGTCACATTGATTTTGCAAATGCCGTTTGCCGCAATTTGGCAACATAGCTACTAATATGTCAGTCTCAGCCATATCCCCTGTAGATCATTACAGTAACGTTATTGTCGATATCTTCCGTACCTTTAAGTAATTTGAGTTTATTTCTTAGTAAAAAAAAGCTATATTTTTAGGCTACCTTTTTCACTTCCTTTTTCTCCAGGGCGCCGGGGTGACTTGCAGCGAGGGAGCGCAGTTGTCACTAGATACCACAGCCACAAAGTCCAAATTCATGAATATGTATGTATGCAAACAAAAATTTTCTTTTTAGTATTAATTTAAAGTTAGGGTTACGCATATGTCTAGCCCAGTACGTAGTGTATCGCTGCCTAGGCTACCTTAGAACCAACTTCCCCTTAGAACTTTCCTTGGCAGCCGATACCCACTGGGAACACACTAGTTGTTTCCACGTCATTTCAATTAATTTACTTTGAACCAACATGGAATAGACGTTGAATTTACATCTGTGCCCAGTACGTAGTGTATCGCTGCCAAGGCTACCTTAGAACCAACTTCCCCAATTTTAAACGGCCTACAGATATGTGGCATCGATATGAGTCAGAAACATGAATTTTAGTGTGAAAATGTACCACAAAGTGTAAATAGGATCATTTTTGTCATAAAGTCAGTCTCGTCCAAAACTGTGTTTTGTAAGTGAGTTCGTAATGACTTAGCCTACTGGAGAGTTGGGTATGGATTACGATCATGTCCCCTTGCCCTGTGTTGCCCACTAACACGAGAGAAGCAGCTGTGCTGATTGCTCTCTATCAACGGAGATCACTCAATCCAATCATAGCAGCCAGAACTTCCAGACAGTGAGACAGACATAGAATTAGGAATTAGAACACTAGTTTGGTCATAAATCTTCTTATGATGGGATAAAAGGTCAGACATTTTGGTCAGGGAGATGGTTAACCATTGATTGCAAGGGCTGTGATAAGATATTGTGTAAAATAATCAGTGTTGGGGAAGCGACTCTGAAAATATATTTTACCAAGCATATAATCTACAGAAAGATGTCCAAAGTTTAGATACACCTACTCATTCAAGGGTTTTCTTTATTTTTACTGTTTTCTACATTGTAGAATAATAGTGAAGACATCAAAACTTTGAAATAACACACATGGAATCATGTAGTAACCAAAAGCATTTTTAACAAATCAAAATATATTTTATATTTGAGATTCTTCAAAGTAGCCACCCGTTGCCTTGATGACAGCTTTGCACACTCTTGGCATTCTCTCAACCAGCTTCATGAGGTAGTCAACTGGAATACATTTCAATCAACCGGTGTACCTTGTTAAAAGTACATTTTTTGAATGTATTTTCTTCTTAATGTGTTTGAGCCAATCAGTTGTGTTGTGACAAAGTTGGGGTGGTATACAGAAGATAGCCCTATTTGGTAAAGGACAGAGTCCATATTATGGCAAGAACAACTTAAAAAAGCAAAGAGAAACGACAGTACATTATTACTTTAAGACATGAAGGTCAGTCAATTTGGAAAAGGTGAAAAACTTTGAAAGTTCTTCAAGTGCAGTCGCAAAAACCATCAAGCGCTATGATGAAACTGTCTCTCATGAGTACCGCCACAGGAAAGGAAGACCCAGAGTTACCTCTGCTGCAGAGGATAAGTTCATTAGATTTACCATCCTCAGAAATTGCAGCACAAATAATTGCTTCACAGAGTTCAACTAACAGACACATCTCAACATCAACTGTTCAGAGGAGACTGCGTGAATCAGGCCTTCATGTTTGAATTGCTGCAAAGAAACCACTACTAAAGGACACCAACAAGAAGAAGAGACTTGCTTGGGCCAAGCCACGCGAGCAATGGACATTAGACCCATGGAAATATGTCCTTTAGTCTGATGAGTCCAAATTTGAGATTTTTGGTTCCATCCGCCATGTCTTTGTGAAACGCAGAGTAGGTGAACGGATGATTTCTGCATGTGAAGCTGGATGAGCGAATGCCATGAGCGTGTAAAGCTATCATCAAGGCAAAGGGTGGCTACTTTGAAGAATATAAAATATATTTAGATTTGTTTAACCTGTTGGGGATAGGGGGCAGTATTTGCACGGCCGGATAAAAAAACGTACCCAATTTAATCTGGTTACTACTCCTGCCCAGTAACTAGAATATGCATATAATTATTGGCTTTGGATAGAAAACACCCTAAAGTTTCTAAAACTGTTTTAATGGTGTCTGTGAGTATAACAGAACTCATATGGCAGGCAAAAACCTGAGAAGATTCCTTACAGGAAGTGGCCTGTCTGACAAGTTCTTGTTCTTCTTGGCTCTGTTTATTGAAAACTGAGGATCTTTGCTGTAACGTGACACTTCCTTCGGCTCCCATAGGCTCTCAGAACCCGGGAAAAAGCTGAATGATGTAATTCCAGCCTCTGGCTGAAAAACATTAGCGTGTTTGGATAGTGGCCGGTCAGAGTACCATCAGACTGAGGCTCGTGCACGAGTCGACCCCATGTTTTATTTTCTTTCGTCTTTGAACGTAAACACGCTTTCCCGGTCGGAATATTATCGCTTTTTTACGAGAAAAATGGCATAAAAATTGATTTTAAACAGCGGTTGACATGCTTCGAAGTACGGTAATGGAATATTTAGAATTTTTTTGTCACGAAATGTGTCGTGCGCGTCACCCTTCTTTACCATTCGGATAGTGTCTTGAACGCACGAACAAAACAGAGGATATTTGAACATAACTATGGATTATTTTGAACCAAACCAACATTTGTTATTGAAGTAGAAGTCCTGGGAGTGCATTCTGACGAAGAACAGCGAAGGTAATAACATTTTTCTTATAGTAAATCTGACTTTGGTCAGGGCTAAACTTGGTGGGTGTCTAAATAGCTAGCCCTGTGATGCCGGGCTATCTACTCAGAATATTGCAAAATGTGCTTTCACCGAAAAGCTAATTTAAAATCGGACATAGCGAGTGCATAGAGGAGTTCTGTATCTATAATTCTTAAAATAATTGTTATGTTTTTGTGAACGTTTATCGTGAGTAATTTAGTAAATTTGCGGGGGGTATGCTAGTTCTGAACGTCACATGCTAATGTAAAAAGCTGGTTTTTGATATAAATATGAACTTGATTGAACAAAACATGCATGTATTGTAAAACATAATGTCCTAGGGCTGTCATCTGATGAAGATCATCAAAGGTTAGTGCTGCATTTAGCTGTGGTTTGGGTTTATGTGACATTATATGCTAGCTTGAAAAATGGGTGTCTGATTATTTCTGGCTGGGTACTCTGCTGACATAATCTAATGTTTTGCTTTCGTTGTAAAGCCTTTTTGAAATCGGACAGTATGGTTAGATTAACGAGAGTCTTGTCTTTAAAATGGTGTAAAATAGTCATATGTTTGAGAAATTGAAGTAATAGCATTTCTCAGGTATTTGAATAACGCACCACGGGATTCAACTGGCTGTTGAGTAGGTGGGACGATTTCGTCCCGCCGACCCTAGAGAGGTTAACACTTTTTTGGTTACTACATGATTCCATATGTGTTATTTCATAGTTTTGATGTCTTCACTATTCTACAGGGTAGAAAACAATAAAAAATAAAAACACTTGAATGAGTAGGTGTGTCCAAACTTTTGACTGGTACTATATATATTTTTGGTCTTGAGAACTTGAAGGCATTAGTCCATGATTTAAGCTACTTTCTGTAACTTTATTCACTAAATCTTGCACCTTGGAAATAATCTAGCCTTCTGTGCCTAACTCTCCTCGGGTGAGACATGGTACCCTTTGCCAGGCCTATAAAAAAGAATAATGCAATAATTTAATATAAGACTTAATTTAAAGGTATTAATGGCAATTAGAGATATATGATGACAGCCTGGGCACAATAATCAGCATTCAATCTAAGGGAGGTCCATGTAGGCCTACAAGGACCAAGGAAACATTAGGATTTACAATCATGAGGGACTGACATTATTATTATTAGGCTACACATGCTGAAAATGCTGAATTCATTACATTTAAATTCACAAGCGCGTATCTCATTTAAATTCACAAGTGCATTGCCACCAGTGAGTGCATCGCTCCCTCCCTCTCGTGCACAGCTCAGTTCCCCTCCCTCTCTGCATCTCATGTTTTAGTGAAAACCATTAGCCTACATGGTATTCCCAACGAGGCACAATGCAACACCTCCACACCAGCTCATTTTAACTAAATTCACGGTTTGACTTGAAGACATGGAAGTGAATAAGATAGGTTTCTCTCTGAAAGCTACTTACTTGGTCAGCAAGTAGGCCCACAAGGAGAGACGCGGAAAGTACTCGATGGTGGGAATGAGGAGGAAAGACATCGGACTGGGCGTGCCGCTGCAAGTCCGGAGTTGAGATTGCATCTCACCCCACCCGCTCGCTCACCTAGGGGTGATCCACAGAATTGTTGTGTAAATCATTCACGGTCATTTGTTATTCGCCCAATAACCTCATTGAGACGTATATCAGGTGACAGCGATGTAATTCCTTGATATAGCAAATTCCTATAGGTTGTTTTACTTTCACTGGATTTTTTTTTTTTAAGTGTTGGCTTTGTATGAGGTTGTTGGAACCCAGCTATGGATTTTGGAGAAACGCTGGACACGCCTGCACCTTGTATTTTGGACAAAGTTCAAGGTTGCTGCATAATTTTTCTCCAAAATGCATGAGTGATTGTTTTTGGATAACGGTACCGTCCGTTTCAATTCACTGGAGTGTGTTTCTAACAATTGTATGTTTTCTTTGATTTTGGGGGAGAACGGACAACACGTTTCAAAGAACGTTGTGCCAGGAACCATTGGATAAATGTGATCAGCATGTTAGTCAAGGACATTTTGCACTGCAACCGAGGTGCGAAGAGGCATTGCTACCCAGCACAGATGAAACCGAATCGATTGACTAAAACCCCCTTATAGTAGTAACTTTACACTATTATATCTTTGTTATTCCTGTGCGTTTTCCAGCGTGTGTTTGCTATACCTGTGGCCGGTGGTGGTACCTGAAGCTTGTCTCCTGTCTGGGTGTGCGTCTTTTCGCGTTCAGAAATTTCCCTGCGCTGCCCGACTGGCGTTGCTATAGAGCAACCCTACGCCGTCTCTGTATCACCCCGGGCAGGAACGGATCCATCCGTGTGGGGACAGAAGTGCAAAGTTGGACGCTAATCGCCAGGCACCGTGCGTTCGAGAGCGGGATCTTTCGACTTTGAGGGACTGGAGAGAGGGCTCAAACCAAAAAGGTAGGCTAATTGATAACGTATTAATCATGTAAACGTGTTCGAAAATGAAATGGCGGTTTCTGCGACTTGGAATGCAATTTCGCATGAGAACAGCCCTGAACATTGCTGCATTTTTATTAGTTGAAGAATTACCGGCATGCACTACTGATGATAGCATGGACCGCCATCCTTGTGCCAACATGCATTCTAATATTTGACGTCCATTTGATTAAATATAGTATATTTGTGCACGAATGAGTATGTTTTCCATTCTAGCTAATATTGCACGAACATGTGAATTTATGTTTTGTAAGCATATTTACGTTATCAAAGCAAGGTATTTTATGCAGTGTCTCAATGATGTACAGAAATGAGTGAAACACTAAAACATGTTTAGGCCTAATTGGTGTCATTTACGAAATTGTGTGCTTTGTGGTTGCCAGAGCTTCCTGCAATCCTGACCGCATTGGAATGCGTTAGCTCTGTTGGAATGAGGACACATTTTATGTATGTTTAAATTGCTTTTGTCCTTGCAGTGACTAGCTATATAGGGGCGAAAGAAACAGCAAGGAATGTGGTTGGTAAGGTAGACTACACTGAAATCAGAACTAGTACTGTTCTCGCTGGCAGATGTGGCTGGGTGAGACTTTTCAGCACCATGGACAGCTCTCCAACGTTAGCAATGAGTTCCTGACGAATTGGCTGTATGAGACTCTCGGTGCAATAGACAGCTCCCGAAACGGTATCCTTGAAACTTTACCGTTTTGAGAGCCAGAGGTCATTATGTATTTTACGCTGCATCATGATCAAATGAATAGTCATGAATATATTAGTTATCTGCTGCAAAAACAAACGATAGATAATATATAACTGTGACTCAGGCGATGTGTCTGCCTCGATAACGGTCATATGGAGCATTACAAGGTGCTCTACTTTATATCACTCGCACTTCACACCCACACACTTATTCTCACAGAGACGGCCTCACACACAGACAAAAAAACCACTCAGCACCTAGCCTACATACTCTCATGTACGAAATGTAGTGAGTGCACTTCTATCTCAGCTAAATCACTAATCTTCAGGCATCAGCGATTAGGGCGTCATTTGATTTGAAGGTCATATCTGACACAATTCTGATAGCCTTTTTGAAATATGACGTGTCTCTAATGTGCACCAATTAGCATTTTCGTTTCCATTGTGACAGCCTTGCCTCTAGGTCAGCCAGCACCTGTGATAGCCTATTCTGGTGCCAAATATGGATAGGTTTGTATTTCGCATAGAGGATGACTATTGGTGAGCTGAATATGAAAAGCTCTCAATAATATTCAGGCCCTGTAGACTAATAGACACAAGATAGATTTTAGCAATTTTCATTTTAAACCTCATAAAAAGGCCAAATGACTTTATTGACCAGTCAATAGCTGAAGACCACTTTGCTGCCTGGTGTTAGAGTTTGTGCCTCCTTGGGGAGGGACTGCGCAGGATGAAGGCTGAACCATTGTCATGAGAGTGCCTGTGTGTGTGTGTGTGTGTGTGTGTGTGTGTGTGTGTGTGTGTGTGTGTGTGTGTGTGTGTGTGTGTGTGTGTGTGTGTGTGTGTGTGTGTGTGTGTGTGTGTGTGTGTGTCTAGGTTATATTTTATGTACTGCTGTAGCTCAGAAAAAGCATGTTGACACCTTCCTAGCAGTGTGTGTGTGTGTGTATATGTGTGTGTTTGTGTGTGTGAGTTCCAACTCATAGCCCATGGGTGGGATTAGGTGGACACGGCTGGTGCTAACAAAAATGCATTTGTACCTGGCTACTCCAGGCTGTCTGGTGTTCTGTGCCTGCCCAGAGCGGGCTCTCTGTCAGTAGGGTGAGAATTAGAACAGAGTTGCCCATTATGGTGGAATAGACACCCTGAGGCATATGGATCCGCTCTCTCTCTTCATTCCCTCCCCAGTCAAGACCACGCCTCCCCAGCCCAGCTCAGCAATGGTTCATGCCCTTGACTATCCCACATTGTGTTAAGTGTGGGCTGTGCAGTCCTATTGTGTCTGTTAACATTCGAGACAGCTGTGAAGATGGAGTTAGTGGGTAGGTAGGGACCTAACAGGGCCTAGTCTTGCGCTTTTGTGAGGCAGGTCAGGTTGTAGTGGATTAGCTTCACTGTTACAGCCTGCTTTGATCCATAGAGTCTGGCATCCAGCAAGCAACTCTCTCCATGCGCTACCTGAATGAATTTCACCTGTAGTCACACAATGGAATACAAACTGAGACTTGCTGTTGGTTTAGGGTGGTTTTATTACAATGTAGGTGTATTATTGTGAATTACCCATGCAGGGAATTATTTAGAACAGCTAGGTTGGTAAGGTGAATCCCTTATAGATTTAGCCTTTTTGCGGTCCATCATGGTCAGTCAAACACAATACACACACAGCGATAGCTCAAGGGAGTTTTTACTTTAACTCCCAGCCTTCCCTTCTTTCCATCAAAGCTGAAGACTTGGCACATGTTAAATAACTTGTCTGAACTACCCCGCATGGAAATAAACCTGAAATAGACACACTCACTCATTGCAGTCTCTTCCCTGCTTTCAGGGTGTGTAAATATCGCCCTCTGATTCAACTCCTGTAAACAGGTACCCCATGCTGGGGCACTATATAGATTAGAAAAGGGGAATTACAAGGGGAGAAAAGGGATAGAATGCATACCGTTGCTACCATCATTGCACCATAAGACATCATGGGGGAAAATGTCTAAGGCTTTGAGAGTGACCGTGGATAAATGGCACCCAATTATCTCAATCACCGTTGTGTGAACAGTGGCGTGGTTGCTGTCAGCATTAAGATAAAAATAGACTGTGTGAACCACAAATCTACAGCATTGCGGCTGCAGCCCATACTGTCCTGTTGTAATTGGCTGGGGTTTGTTTTCTCATTGTTTTGGGCAAGTGTAATCCTCTTTTGCAACTGTTATAGGGAAAATGTGTATGCTTCAGTCAGTAGCCTAATCGGGTTGATGAACTTCAGATGTGGGCAGAACTCATGTAGAAGGGTGACATTTCCCATCCGCAATAGGCATGAAATTAATGCATAAACCAAACTCAACAGCTTGCAAGCATGAGCTCATACACAATTTGATACATAAAAAAAATAAAATGTTTTATTGTCACACACTTGATAGGTGCATCGAAACATGATGTTTTACAGCCATAGTAGTATGGCACCCCTGGAGCAAATTAGGGTTAAGTGCCTTGCTCAAGGGCACATCAACAGATTTTTACTTTGTCAGCTCAGCTATTTGAACTAGCAACCTTTCAGTTTCTGGCCCTATGCACTAAAACGCTAGGCTACCTGCTGCCCTATAAAAGCTATACATGCATAAGCATGAGGTCATTAACTAGTAATTATCAGGAATTAAGGTAAGACCCAAGTGCAGACTGTGTGAAGTAACAATGTTTATTATAACCACAGGGGCAGGCAAACGACAGGTCAAGGTAGGCAGGGGTCAATAATCCAGAACAGAGGCCAAGGTACAGGACGGCAGGCAGGCTCAGGTCAGGCAGAGGTCGGTAATACAGAGGTGGAGCAAAGTGTAACGAGGGTCGTCTAATGGGGACCAAGACGCGGCGTGTGACGTGCTCATATTCACTTTTATTTAACTCGCAAACAACAAAATGACCGTAAACAGTCCCGTCAGGTGCAACATACAGGAAACAACCACCCACAAAACACAGGAAAAAACACCCATACTAAATAGGACCTTCAATTAGAGGCAACGAGGAACAGCTGCCTCCAATTGAAGGTCAACCCAAGAAACTTAAACATAGAAATAGACATACTAGAACAAACATAGAAATATTCTAACATAGAACATAAACCCAAAAACCCCGAAACACATAAAACAAACAAACAAACACCCCCTGCCACGCCCTGACCAAACTACAATAACAAATAACCCTCTTTACTGGTCAGGACGTAACAGTACCCCCCCCCCCCAAAAAGGTGCAGACCCCGTATGCACCTCAATTTTTTTTTTTTTTTTAATTAACCCCAAATAAAGGGAGGGAAGGGAGGGTGGCCACCGTCACCGACGGTTCCTGTGCTAGACCCCCCCTTCCCAAACCTCCCCCCACGGAGGTGGCTCTGGCTCCGGGCTTAATCCCCACTCTAACCTGTCCACCCCTGCTAAAGGCTCAGGGCTGTAGCCCACCGCTGAAGGCGCCGGGCTGAGAGGCGACTCTGGCTGCGCCGGACTGGCGGGCGACTCTGGCAGCGCCGGACTGGCGCAGCCCCGGACTGTGGGCCGTCTCTGTCGGTTCCGGACTGTGGGCCGTCTCTGTCGGTTCCGGACTGTGGGCCGTCTGTCGGTTCTGGACTGTGGGCCGTCTCTGTCGGTTCCGGACTGTAGGACGTTGCCGGAAGCACTGGATGGGGAACTGTCGCCGGAAGCTCTAGACGGGGCACTGTCGCCGGAAGCTCTAGACGGGGCACTGTCGCCGGAAGCTCTAGACGGGGCACTGTCGCCGGAAGCTCTAGACAGGGCACTGTCGCTGGAAGCTCTAGACAGGGCACTGTCGCCGGAAGCTCTAGACGGGGACTGCGCACTAAAGGCCTGATGCGTGGGACTGGCTTTGGAGGCGCCAGACTAGTGACTCGCACCACAGGGCTAGTGTGAGGAGCAGGAACATGACGTACTGGACTGGGCAGGCGCACTAAAGGCCTGGTGCGTGGGGTTGGCTTAGGAGGCGCCAGCCTAGTAACACGCACCTCAGGGCTAGTGCGAGGAGCAGGACGTACTGGACTGTGGAGGCTTACCGGAGAGAGAGTGCGAGAAGCAGGCACATGCTCGACACAATAAGCATGGTGAGTTTGCTCAGGGCTTACCCCTGGCCCAGCCAAACTACCCGTGTGCCCCCCCCCCCCCACAAAAAAATGTTTGGGGCTGTCTCTCGTTCTTCCCTGGTAGGCTCCAATATCGTTCAATAACTTGCCCCCAAGTCCAGTTTCTCCTCCCCATCCATTCCAATACTGACCAGGTATCCATCTCTGCCCGGGCACGCCGCTTGATCCAGTCATGGTGGGTGGTTCTGTAACGAGGGTCGTCTAATGGGGACCAAGACGCGGCGTGTGACGTGCTCATATTCACTTTTATTTAACTCTCAAACAACAAAACGACCGTAAACAGTCCCGTCAGGTGCAACATACACAAAACAGGAAACAACCACCCACAAAACACAGGAAAAAACACCCCTACTATATAGGACCTTCAACGAGGAACAGCTGACTCCAATTGAAGGTCAACCCAAGAAACTTAAACATAGAAATAGACATACTAGAACAAACATAGAAATATACTAACTAACATAGAACATAAACCCTGAAACACATAAAACAAACACCCCCTGCCACGCCCTGACCAAACTACAATAACAAATAACCCCCTTTACTGGTCAGGATGTGACACAAAGGTACAGGACGGCAGGCAGGCTCTGGGTCAGAGACAGGCAGTGAGTGGTCAGGCGGGCAGGCACACGTCCAGGACAGGCAAAGGTCAAAAACCAGGAGGACGAGAAAAAGAGACTAGGGGAAAAACAGGAGCTGAGACAAAACACTGGTAGGCTTGAACAAACAAGACAAACTGGCAACAGACAGAGAACACAGGTATAAATACACAGGGGATAATGGGGAAGATGGGCGACACCTGGAGGGGGATGGAGACAAGGACAGGTGAAACGGATCAGGGTGTGACAAGTAATGATGTGTGTGGGGTTAATTTGCTGGAAATACCAATGCAGATGGGAAAAGATAGGGTAGGGACTGTATGATCAAGCCATGATAAGTTTCCATATCATTGTTAGTTCAGTGAAATTTATGTTTGCCTCATCATTGGTTAGAGTGGTGGCCTTTAATTGCATAATGGCAATACATTACATAACACATGTATAATGAAATTATACAATATGTAAATTGTTTTGTTTTCAAACAAAGGCTTACTCACAGATATTCAGGATGTCCTGGAATTGGTACACCTTTTGGATTAGTTGATCTCTCTGTCCATCAGAAGGTCTACAATCATACGTCCCTCTGTGTGAATTAAGGTGTGTGGCCAGCACCACCTGAGCTTTGGTCCTAAATCCCCATTTGATGTTGGTTTGATCCACGTGCAGTGAGGCCTTGCTTGCCCTTTTCAGTGAGCTGGCAGGCCCTCAATACCTCCTCAGGGCTGCTGGCTGTTCTGTTGTGATCTAGCTGCCCATTGACCCTCAGTAGTCTCCTCCGCCATTGGTCCCACTTTCACCCCAAGCTCAGCCATCACTTTCACCTTGAATATCCTCCTCCTCTTCGTCCTCCTCTTCTCTTTCCCTCTTTCTTTCCCCTTAATGTACATTATTGGAGAGGTTGGAGCATTTAAACAAACAAGTAGTTATAAATGCTTTAAAGAGCATTATTCATGACATATTCTTCACAAATAATGTATGTTTGTCATGCTGTATAAAGTGTGACATAATAGCTCCTGCTCCAAAACCTTAACACATTCAGTAGTTGTTTGTTTAAAGTGGGACTGAGCTTTTTTTAACACCAACATTCCTCTGAGCTTCAATATGCACACACCCATACTCTCACGTAGCGTAGGTTACGACCCACATTAGTCAGTGACTGGAGCCGACAAGCTTAGTTTTATGGATTCTGAAATAGGCCATGGTTGACATCATTACAGAAAATAATGTTGCCGCATCCATTACAAGGCTGTGCTTGTGATGATATGAGCTGGCAACAGTGAAAATATCCAGCTCTGTAAATATGTTGTTCTAAGGATGAATGCAATGATAGGTCGGTCACCCCTGGTTAAAGGAGATACTCAATGGCAAGAAATCAAAACAATAAGACCATCATGGCTGTCATTGTACATCAGAGAGTAATCAGCAAGGAGAAAAGACACTGGGTGAGAAAAGACACTGAGTGTGAATGAGAGGTCATGATTACCTTTCCCTCCAGCTCGTAAATCACGACAGCTGGCGCAACACCCCGGATCATATTTCCACCAGAGGCAATAGAGAACTTCAGAGGGGAGATTAAAGTGGGGGATAATAGTTTCTTGAGCTGTCTGCCTTTATTGTTGGCTAACAGCCTTGTTATCCAATAAAAATGATTCATAAATAGTTCATGGAAATACATGAATAAGTCAAGTCCCTACTGGTTGCTTGATGAAAGGCTGATATGCAATTCAATCTAAACTGCTTTTGTCTTTTTTGGGATCACGCAGTTAGTTGATCGATGCAAGATCAACAATGTGTAATGAGTGAGATTATCTTTTTTCAATGTGTCTGTGAGTGGAGGGTAACAAAATTGACCCTGCATGTACTGTAAGCAATAAGTATTCCTCTCCTGTGCTTCCTCGATCATCAATTTTCTACTGTGCACTTAGTCCAACGCTGCTTGGCTCTCCATGCTCCACCCACCCACTCAGAGCCAGGTCAACGGTAGAGGAAACAAGTGCTCGCCGGGGTCAAGGCAGGGGGGTCCCTGCGGTGTCACCCAGTGTCGGCCTAGTTGGAGGATGATGGGGCCATGATGGGGCCCTATAGACGATTGATGCTTCCGTTCTCAACCACCGCAGACCAGCTAGACCCACCAACACAGACTAGTCTAGAGACTATAGCTGCAGGTGCAATATACAGATCCTTAATGCTGCAGTATAGTTCCAGTCTAAGACACTAGCTAGGCAAATTGACTCATCTTTCAATCAATGGCTTTCATCAATTTGTAGCTATGAAAATGGAGAGGTACCGCATCCATTGTGGACAGTAGAGGAGCGCTGTAGTACCCTGCATTATTTAATCCCTGTTGTTCTACCTCACCACTGTGTTTTCTTATGTGTAATATGTTTGCTTTGACTGTTTGTAACCATGGCCAGGATTTGTTGTGCGTCTGCGAACAAATTTGTTCTCAGACGAATAGAACATGAATGAATGTCCCGTGCGAGAGGAGTGCACACCTCCAGTAGCCATGCCTGCCTCTGCATACTGTATGTAGGTCTAAGGTCTCGAGATGAGCAGCCGAAGGCGATCACGTCCGGGTGGAGAGAGGCTTGGTACTACATGAGGTTTTAACGAGCCTGTTTAACAGCACAGTAGCCTGGTCATGTAGGTGCAGACACCTGGAAAGAGAAGCAATTAGCCATGGAGCACAGCCTCAAAATATATTAGACCTTCTAAAGACAACTGGATTATTGAATTTCTCACGTGTGTATGCATATGTACATGCACGTGGATGTGTGTTGTTTGCCAGCTACAGCAGCATCTTAACCAAAGATGGTTTAGTTTTCATGCTGCGTTAACATTACACACTTACCCCATTGTATTGTAATGACTGTGGCGTTGATAAGCACAATTACAGCTCCCCCAAGGGAGCTAGCTTTCTTGCTAATGTGCCCATCTCTGGACCCCAAGGTTCTATTCATGCCTTAGATCTTGTGCTTCTCCCTTATTTCATTAACCTTTTACTGCAGTGGGCTAAATCAGGTTGTTTCTTGGTAGTCTTAAACAAGTCTACTTTGTAAAAAAGTACACACCTCACACACATGGTTATGGGCTTAAAAAAGAAGACACCTGTACCATGTCAGATATAACATTGAAAAGTGTTCAATTTTGATTTTGCTTCAAAATTGTTTCTTTGAAGGAATGTTTATTAACCTTTTCACGTGTGAGTTCCAAATATTTCTCATGGTCATCCCAGCATGAGTTTTTGTTTGTTGTTATGTGTGTGTGATCGCAGAATGCACTCACCGTTCCAAAGTGTGATTGTTACGCAACTGGACAGTTAACCCACGCCGCCCTCAAGCAAATTCACGCCGCCTGCTAATTATCTATAGGCTATGTTTCAACTTGTCAATTTGAGTTTGATTTTCTAACAACAGTTTGAATTGAGGTGTGTTCGGCTTCCTCGTTAATTAACATTGAGGTATCCCATTTCACTGTTGCGGACAATTTACATTGAGGCATTACTGAGCAGGGCAATCTTTTTTATCTTCGTCGAGAGCCCAAGCACAAACTTTTTCCTCCCTGGAACATTTTACGGCTTGCACCCAAACTACTAATAATAACTTTGGTGTGTGTTCCTGTGACAGTAAGTGTCTTATTAAGCTATCATCATATTTTCTGTATGTTGTGATGTCATTTCTACTGTAACACACCATATGTATGTATGGAGCATAATGTATTTACAGTTTTATTCATGTTTTCAAGTACTGGTGACAAATCATGTATTGCGATTCTTGCATAGATTGTCATAGACACAAATTATACTTTTTTGAAGGTTGTACTGATTGTGATGAGCTAATGCGAAGCTATTTGCCAGCTGTGTGTGGCGCCATGTTTGTTGACATCATACAATGCATTCCGGTTGTGACGTAAATGTCTGTCCAAAGATATTATAACAAAACGAGGTGAAGGGATGGTTCACTCGTCTTTCAATTAAACATCCGGAAGTGAATAAGGGAAGTGAATGATGGTAGATGACACACCCCTTTCAACATCCATACACAAACAGACCCAACTCATCTTGTAACCTCAGCTTTGGTTGACGAGAAAAAACAAACATGGCGGCGAGAACAAACCACCCATCATCGGATTACTTCAGATTTTTCTAAAGTGTTTCACAATTTTTTGGGGATCTGTGGTGATGAATTTTAAATAGCAATTGCTATTAGCTAATTCATATTATGGTTTCTGTCAGCTGAGAGTTGACCGTTTGTGTCACTCTTTCCCCAGTTAGTGCTACAACTAATGTAGCCTACATTATCCGCTATGGATGAGAATTGTGCTATGCTGTTGCTATTTCTGTGAATGTCTGAATATTGCATCCAAAACTAAACTGCTTACATTAAGGACATAACCTTGTAAAGACTGTGTTTGTGCAATACGTTTCTGTGAAAACAGTTTGGCCAGCTCAAACACTGACTGTTGCGTCAATCGTAACTGGACGTTCTAAATAAGTACGCTGCAGGGACCACTGTAGAATGATCACACCCGTGTGTCCGTACGAGTCAAAGGGTTAATTATTCAATTATGAAAAATATGATTAACATTCCACCCAACATTCCGCCACTAGAGGGCGATTTTGTAATTTTACGGCAAGAACAGTATCATAGTAAATGGATCTCTTTTCCACAAAATTCTGATCACATTTGAATTTAATGTTAGTTCCAATCACATCATTCTAGTTTTGCTTCAGAGTGCTTCATATTTTTCCTGCGTGTGTCAGAATGCAGTTTTCAATCTCATCTTGGTGACAAGGAAATGGCATATCCATTGCTCATTCGTGCTTCAATATCCGAAGGCGCAATGCACTCAAATAGCCTGAGATTGAGGACAGGAGAGAGAGTGAATGAGGATTCTGAGCTTCTCGCTCTGATCTCAAAAAACATGAATTTTCTAACTTCACTTTGTCAGCACTTTGATATGACCCGCAGCCTTTCAAGTGCTAATCACTAATTTGTGTCTCCACTTTTTTCGACGGGCGAAAAGGACTGATAACCGCCCCGTTCTTGAGATTCTCAGATAATTTAAAATCCAATACAAAAGGATAAAGTGTATTGGATAAAAAGAGGGAAGATTCGTTGCCAAAGCTCTGGGTTTTGCCGCATTAAAGTGTAAATGACACTTTATCCCACATGTAAAAAATGGAATCTTATTAATCTAGCTAGCAGACTTGCACTACAGCAATTTCACATGTAATGTGCCCACTATGAAATTATCATTGATTTAATATCTTACATATCAATTTACTCTGTTGGCTATTTACTGTAGGCCTTCATTGTAAATAAGAATTTGTTCTTAACTGACTTGTCTAGTTAAATAAAGGCACAAAAAAAAAATTATTAACTGTGGATCATTTTAATACCTCTCTGAACAGCGGTCCAGTGAAATATGCCCAGGGTAATTAAAATCAGCTTTTTTTCTACATCCTCTTGTTAAATCTAATAAAAAAGGGATGAACTGAAAAGAGAGTAGCACACATGCATGCAGGTACGCACCCACACACACACACTTCCTTTCTCTCTTTCTTCCTGTCTATCTACCTGTCTCTCATTCTCTATCTCTCACTATCTCTACCTACCTCTCTTACCTCTCTCTTTCTCACCCTACCTCTCACAGATACAGCATATGACTTCTCCTAGCCCTATTTTTCTATTTGGGCCATGGAGTAATCCATGTGTCAGAGAGAACACAAAATAATCAGTAGGTGTGAGCCTTGAGTCTTTGGAGTGTGAGAGCTCCATCCCTCTTGTAATTCTGCACTTGATGTATTCCCCATGAAAGGGATCCTCATTAATTTTTCATATGAGGCTCTGCAATGCATTGTGGGTTGAGTGCTGTAAGGAGAGAGTAACGGTGGCTCAGCAAACTTGTTTCAACCATTAATTGCTTCAATTGATCATCTGATCAATACCTGATAGCAAATATATTTAGAAAACCTCACACTCCCATTTCCCATGTCCTCCTTCTCCCCATCCTTTCAGCTCAGCCTTGCGCTCCCATGTCTCCCATACACACACAATGGCACACACAAATACGTACGCATGCACACATTCTTTCTCTCCTTCTCTTTTCTGAACCTTAGCACTCATTGATCAGTTGGTGGGTGGGGTGAAGCAGGCTCATACTACCTGCAGCCTGAGTCCATCCAGAGTGGCTGTGGTGGCTGAGCTCCCTGCTGAGACTGGGGTGATTAGATTCCTACTGGGCCCTGACACTGTCTGGCACCAACCACTGTTTCCCATCATGCACTGGAAGCTGAGGAAAATGGTTTCCCCCTGCCCAGCAGCAGCCGCACACAGCACACAGATAGAGCTATGTAGGCCACCCTGCAAAATGTTTTCAGAAGTCAGGCTGCCCTTTAGACGCAATGGAGTTGGAACTCTGGAGGAGATGTCTCTGCAGGTTGATATTCATTTTACATTTACATTTTAGTCATTTAGCAGATGCTCTTATCCAGAGCGACTTACAGTAGTGAACGCATACATTTCCTTTTATTTCATGCGTTTAAAAAAATATTTAAAAAAATTATTTGTACTGGTCCCCCCATGGGAATCGAACACACAACCCTGCACACAACATGCTGGCGTTGCAAACACCATGCTCTACCAACTGAGCCACTCAGATATTCAGTAGTTATGTTACCTGTTGTGGAGTAACTACTCACTCTTGAGATGCTTGCACATGGGGAGTCGATAACACACATCGATGTGGGGCGTACCACGGCTGTGGAGACACGCAGAGGGGTTAGAATAGCACAATCAGAGTAATCATTAAGATGTTATATTGAGTATCTCATACTATTTGCCATTTGTCTACTCTTAATTAAATGAGTTACTACTACAGTAGGTCACCTATCATGGAACATGAATCATCCAGCATTTACATGTGTGTGTATTGCACTACATACATGACAAGTGTTCGATCTACCCTTGCAAATCGCAAGACTTTCTGCCAAAGCTTTGGTCAAAGATTTAGCTCCATATACCCCCAAAACCCCTCCCCAGTAAAAATCAATTCCCATGTACCATCAAATGAAAAGCAATCCTAGTAGCTCTCATTGTCACGGCTACATCTCAGCTCTGCAAAGCCCTCCACCAAGGAACTGCAGAGGGAGGCTATTTGGAATAAAAACTTTGACTGTAGCATTTCAACACCACCATGTTCCTCCTTCTGCCTTCTCCATTTCTCCCATCCCTTGTTTTCTCCATCTCCTTTTCGAAAGCAACTCAATCTCTCCTTCTCATCACCCCCCCACCACCACCCTGTCTCGGAAGGTTCCACTTTTGTTTCCCTTTCAAGAGGTAAGTAACACATTCAATCAGATTATTAAGAGACTCAATGTTATTGCTGGCTGACAGGCGGCATCATTTTTGTTTCATCCTCTCTTGTTTGCTTTCATTGTTCCTAGTGTCAGAGCTGTCAACACTCCCACCCCCTCTCTAACGTCCCCATTGCTCATCAACCCCATCGCCATCAGCCACAAAAATTGCAAGGAGTGTGAGACGACTCATGCGCAACGAACGCGAGTCAATGAACACACACTTTATATTCATGTGGGCTAAGTAGAAAATGGAAGAAGGAAAGAGAGAGAGAAAGGGGGACAAATGGTGATTGATTCGCTGTACTGAAGAAGTTAAGCAGTTTTACCTAATTCTGTATATGTTGAGGCATACTATATGTGACCGACCACCTCGACTCGGTCTTAAGTAGCAAAATTTTAAAATGTGTTTTTTGCATTCAATAAAAGTATGACTCAAGGGCTAGAAAATGCTATATCCTCTCTAGGGTAGGAATCGTCCCACCTACTCAACAGCCAGTGGAATCCCGTGGCGCGTTATTCAAATACCTTAGAAATGCTATTACTTCAATTTCTCAAACATATGACTATTTTACACCATTTTAAAGACAAGACTCTCGTTAATCTAACCACACTGTCCGATTTCAAAAAGGCTTTACAACGAAAGCAAAACATTAGATTATGTCAGCAGAGTACCCAGCCAGAAATAATCAGACACCCATTTTTCAAGCTAGCATATAATGTCACATAAACCCAAACCACAGCTAAATGCAGCACTAACCTTTGATGATCTTCATCAGATGACAATCCTAGGACATTATGTTATACAATACATGCATGTTTTGTTCAATCAAGTTCATATTTATATCAAAAACCAGCTTTTTACATTAGCATGTGACGTTCAGAACTAGCATACCCACCGAAAACTTCCGGTGAATTTACTAAATTACTCACGATAAACGTTCACAAAAAACATAACAATTATTTTAAGAATTATAGATACAGACCTCCTTTATGCAATCGCTATGTCCGATTTTAAAATAGGATTTCGGTGAAAGCACATTTTGCAATATTCTGAATAGATAGCCCAGCCATCACGGGCTAGCTATTTAGACACCCACCAAGTTTAGCCCTCACCAAAGTCAGATTTACTATAAGAAAAATGTGATTACCTTTGCTGTTCTTCGTCAGAATGCACTCCCAGGACTTCTACTTCAATAACAAATGTTGGTTTGGTTCAAAATAATCCATAGTTATGTTCAAATATCCTCTGTTTTGTTCATGCGTTCAAGACACTATCCGAAAGGTAAAGAAGGGTGACACGCCCGACGCGTTTCGTGACAAAAAAATTCTAAATATTCCATTACCGTACTTCGAAGCATGTCAACCGCTGTTTAAAATCAATTTTTATGCCATTTTTCTTGTAAAAAAAAGCGATAATATTCTGACCGGGAAACCCTGTTTTAGTTCAAAGACAGAGAAAATAAAAACTTGGGGTCGCCTCGTGCACGCGCCTCAGTCTCATTGTACTCTGATCGACCACTTACCAAAGGCGCTAATGTTTTTCAGCCAGGGGCTGCAAAGACATCATTCAGCTTTTTCCCGCCTTCTGAGAGCCTATGGCAGCCGTAGGAAGTGTCACGTTACAGCAGAGATCCTCAGTTTTCAATAAAGAGAGTCAAGAAGCCCAAGAAGTTGTCAGACAGGCCACTTCCTGTAAGGAATCTTCTCAGGTTTTTGCCTGCCATATGAGTTCTGTTATACTCACAGACACCATTCAAACAGTTTTAGAAACTTTAGGGTGTTTTCTATCCAAAGCCAATAATTATATGCATATTCTAGTTTCAGGGCAGTAGTAATAACCAGATTAAATCGGGTACGTTTTTTTATCCGGCCGTGCAAATACTGCCCCCTACCCCCAACAGGATATCACATACTGTAGTTGAGGAACAATTGGAAAGTAATTCTGCTTTGAAAGTTGATCAACTTGTAACCTCACTTTTGAGAAAATGGGTCTTGAATGTTTTAGTAAACCTACTGGAGAGCTCTTCTTTGTCTACACCCGTTCAGCATCGTTCACACCCTCTTAGGCCTTTGTCCCATCCATCTCTTTAAAGATTCACATGTGAGGCCATGTGGTAAATGCACACTATATCAAATAAAATAAAAGTTTATTTGTCACATGCACGGGATACAGAAGGTGGAAACAGTACAGTGATAGTATTTGCATAGGAGCAATATCAAAAACACAAAGTGTCCAGAAAAAAATATTTTATCGTTATTAGATGATGCTTACCCGGCACACTTGTCTAAATTGATGGGTCATATGAAGGAAATGCTATAACCACCAATAGTGAATGGGTCACTATTGTCTAGACATGTGCACATGTCATGAAATAGAATCGATGGCCCGTAATCACCCCCAGACACACCTGCTAATTTGATGGGTCATGTAATAATCCGGCCGAAGTGGAGTCTTTTCTTTAGACATGTAGCTAGCTTGGTAGCTAGCTAAATAAAGAACCGGCATAACCCCAACTCATACTACTACCAATACAAACATTGTCAAAGCTCTAGTATGAATCTGCAGGTAGCTAAAGCTAACAAACTAGTTAACTAGCTAACAATATGCGTTAACTTGCAATATAAATGACTTCATGACAAAATTAGAAACTTAAATCTGGAAAATGTAGCTAGACTCTTGCCCATATAGATGAACGCTTCACGGCAGACTGGAACCATTTAACTCTGTTTTGTTTGAAGCAGCATCTTGTTTGGCCAGCTTTGTCAAGTCACTCCAGTTCACACTGAATGTGGCGTGTGCAGAAAGTAGCCCATTACTTTTTCCAACTGATCTGTCGATAGAACCTGCTAAATTCAGGGCATCAATTTTGTTGAGAAAAGTAGCAACATTTTTGTAGTTATCGATGGCTAACATTATATCTTTCAAAAACGGCGCAGTAGAAAGGCCTGTCAACACATACTGAACAGCTGACTTTATAGACAGAAGCTTGCTACATGGCAGACCAATCCAAACTCATCTCCGGGCATGTCCAGCCCATACATTATCTCAGCCAATCATGGTTAGTGGGAAGGTTCCTGCCTTTTTCTGTGGCTAAACCAACTAGGCTCGCAATTTAACAATTGTATTCATATTTATGGATGGAATACAAGTTTGTTATTAAGGGACATGAAAGTTCACATGTCCCAGAAGGCATTTCTGCCAAGAAACGTGTTTATGTTCAAATTCTGCCCCTGTGATGTAGTGACATGAGACATACACCTAGTTTCCTGAAACAAGTCACATATGTGGAAGAATGAACACATTATGCTGAGAAACATGTGCTGTAATGTATGGTGCACTGCATATAGTGGTTAAGGAAGGATAGCGGGAGAAGTAGGGTAACCTAGATTCAGCAATTCCTTTTTCGAGCTCACCTTGCTTTCGATGCAGCGTCCTACAAGTTATGTCCGAAATGGTTTACTTTCTCAAAGTTTTTTTTTATTTTTTATTTTATTTCACCTTTTTTAACCAGGTAGGCCAGTTGAGAACAAGTTCTCATTTTCAACTGAGACCTGGCCAAGATAAAGCAAAGCAGTGCGACAAAAACAACAACACAGAGTTACACATGGGATAAACAAACGTACAGTCAATAACACAATAGAAAAATCTGTATACAGTGTGTGCAAGTGAAGTAAGGAGATAAGGCAATAAATAGGCCATAGTGGCGAAATAATTACAATTTAGCAATTAACACTGGAGTGATAGATGTGCAGATGAGGATGTGCAAGTGACATGTGACATGACTTTGGCTTTAAAAACGTAGTAGCTGACTGGTTGGTCCAATTTCAGGGACGATCTGGAAGACAGAGTAGTACTGTGGCTTCTTCTTGGGAATGGCTGAGAAATTGCTCATCTGTGAGGTAATCCCGCATGCTGCTCCTATAATATATATATTATATTATGTCTGCCCACCGCATCACCGGGGGTAAACTACCTGCCCTCCAGGACACTTACAGCACCCGATGTCACAGGAAGGCCAAAAAGATCATCAAGGACATCAACCACCCGAGCCACGGCCATTTCACCCCGCTATCATCCAGAAGGCGAGGTCAGTACAGGTGCATCAAAGATGGGACCGATAGACTGAAAAACAGCTTCTACTGTATCTCTACTGCCATCACACTGTTAAATAGCCATCACTAGACGGCTTCCATCCGGTTACGCAACCCTGCACCTTAGAGGCTGCTGTCCTATATACATAGACTTAGAATCACTGGCCACTGGAACACTAGTCACTTAAATTAATAATGTTTAAATAATGTTTACATACTACTATACTCATCTCTTATGTATATACAGTATTCTATTCTACTGTATTTTAGTCAATGCCACTCCGACATTGCGCAATGTAATATTTATATATTTCTTAATTCCATTATTTTACTTTTAGATGTGTGTGTATTGTTGTGAATTGTTTTTAGATACTACTGCACTGTAGAGCTAGGAACACAAACATTTCGCTACACGCAATAACATCTGCTAAATACTGTATGTGTATATGACCAATAACATTTGATTTGATTTGGATTTTATATGGTATGCATTGGACTTTGGGACTGTGTGTAATGAAATGAGCCCTTTATACCAATCAGATATGGTAGTGGCTTTGCTGATAAGACTGAGGTCATTACTTGAGATGGATTTTTTGCCCTGCGAAGTGGATTTATCCAAGCTCTGGGACAATTACCTACTCATTTATAGTGACAAATGCCCGCAGCACACCGACGTGGCATCACTGCAAACAAAAATTAGTCATTAGGACGTCCCCGGAATGTCACGAAATGGTTGCCTAAAGTGGTCAGGACGTTGTATCATGGTCGCTTGGAGGTTTTGTCTAATTCCTGGTTGGTGCCGGGGACAACCCTGAGGATGTTTTTAGGATGTTCTTGGGTCGGTGTGTCATGCCTCCCTGGTTTTTTGTCTAGTTCCCAGGTTATTTAATGAAGCTGCCATGAAACTAGACACTCTAATGTACTTGTCCTCTTGCTCAGTTGTGCACCGGGGCCTCCAACTCCTCTTTCTATTATGGTTAGAGCCAGTTTACACTGTTCTGTGAAGGGAATAGTACACAGCGTTGTACGAGATCTTCAGCTTCTTGGCAATTTCTCACATGGAATAGCCTTAATTTCTCAGAACAAGAATAGACTGATGAGTTTCAGAAGAAAGTTCTTTGTTTCTGGCCCTTTTGAACCTGTAATCGAACCCACAAATGCTGATGCTCCAGATACTAGTCTTAAGAAGGCCAGTTTTATTGCTTCTTTAATCAGCTGACCTAACTTAATTGCAAAAGGGTTTTCTAATGATTATTTAGCCTTTTAAAATGATAAACGTGGATTAGTTAACACAATGTGCCATTGGAACACAGGAGTGATGGTTGCTGATAATGGGCCTCTTGCTGATAATATGCCTATGTAGATATTCCATACAAAATCAGCCGTTTTCAGCTACAATAGTCATTTACAACATTAACAATGTCTACACTGTATTTCTGATCAATTTGATGTTATTTTAGTGGACAAAAAATGTGCTTTTCTTTCAAAAACAAGGACATTTCTAAGTGACCCCAAACTTTTGAACAGTAGTGTATATATTTTTTCACATTAAATAAGAGCTAACTAAGAGTTAATCAATAAATGTCCTCTGCAGTGGACACCCCAATGCCGCAACTATGTTTTTCACGTACTGTACCCATTGACAATAATGTAAATGTGTTCATATTTATGTCCTAATGACCACTACAGAGGACAATCTTGCACGTACAATAAAATAGAAATATAAACTGTTTTTTTGGGGGGGGGGGTTCTCAGGAGAATATTGTTGTATTTTTTTTATTTGTGTGACTATTCTTGTCTATCAGTGTTTTGTTACTTGTCATGTTTATGGCCCACAGGAAGAATAGCTGCTGCTTTGGCAAAAGCTAATGGGTTAGGGTTAGGGCTAATAAACCAATAAACCAATATTATTGGTGATGAATGTTTAGGATATTCTTCAGGCGTTGTAGTGCAGCACAAAGATCAGCAAACCCCAAATCCAGAAGTTGTGAGTTTAAAACCCATGTTGGGTAATATTGAAAAGTCAGTACTAATTGATCCTGACAAATGTAATCATATTGTCATCGATTAAAGATTTTTGCACTATTTTAGCTGAACAGCGTACCACTTACCTTAAAACCCCCCCATACCATTTCATTACTTTTCTTAAAATGGTATGGGACAACTGGGACCATCACTTGACAAAAACCTCTAGGGGACCATGATGCAAATGTCCCAAGAATGTCCTAAAATCGTCCTTGTGACTGTCTCAAGATAACCAGGAATGTGACTGTCTCCAGATAACCGGGAACTAGAAAAAACCTCCAGGTGACCATTACACCACATCCAAAGAATGTCCTAAAAACGTATTTGGGGACGTCCCTGGGACAAAACGGGAACAAGACAAAACATCCAAAGGACCATGACACAACGTCCCAAGATCGTCCAAAAAATGTCCTTGGGACAAACCAGGGATTAGAAAAAGGTCCCCCAGAGAATATTCGCTTGGGACCATCACACAGTCCTACTTACTAGTAAAATCTAAGTCTTGAGAACGTCCTAAAAAGGTCCTGATATGGTCCTCATTGACGTCCTGGTAACTTACAGGGAACTAGACAAAGGTCCCCCAGATAACGTTCTCTTGGCACAATCACGCGACGTCCTAAGGATTAGTAAAAGGAAAATCCTAAGAACGTCCTAAAAAGGTCCTGACATGGTCCTCAGTGACATCCTTGGTACTTTAATGTTCCTAGAACATTTTCAGAAAGTCAATGGGTCATATTGCGCATAAACCTTAAGGGACCTAATGGGAACGTCGCCAAATGTCCTCAGGATGTCCTTTGTTTGCTGGGATGTGCCACCTCCAGCCTTTCAGAAGACTCTTGCAAGAGACCATTTTGTATTTTGCCACCTTGAAGGAATAGATGGAAAATCTTCACAATATCAATCTGGTACACCGCTATGGTGCAAAGCCTAATTTTCCGTCCCTGCACCAGCTGTCTTCTAAAGTAAATGTAGCATTTCATTCAGTATCCCTCACCCGTAAATGCATTTCCTATGTCACTTCCTTGCTGGTAGAGATTGAATGAGCTGAACAGACCTTTAGTGTGGGTAGGTGGCAGGAGAAGTGTGACTGTATATTATATAAGGTGGTGTTCTGTAGCAGACAAACAAACACATTCATACAGATGGAGAGACATTCATAAACTCACAAACACATACAGTATATACATACAAACATCCATCAATTCCACTATCAATCATCTCACTATCAATCATCTCACTGTCTGTCTGTCTGTCTGTCTCTCTGTCTCTCTGTCTCTCTGTCTCTCTCTAAACATTCTAATACTCATCCATAAGACAGTTGTTTTGCCTTGGCTGTTGCTCATCCTTTAGTTTTTGTTCTTTGATTACTTTTGAATATATGCTTATTTATGTTTATTTCATTTGTTTGTATGCATGTGGGTGTGTATGCTGTAGTGTCTCATAATCAGAACACAAGTAATAAGGTAAAAAGCAGCACAAAGAAATAAGGCAAAAAGCACGAATAAGCAAAGCATTGGTTCTAGCTTGACAGTGATAAATGAAACAATAGCAGTGCCTAGAAATTGGTTGTTGCAAGCTCCAGAGATTCTGTTGATAAAGTTTTTAATTATTGTTCTCACCTGGGTACAGTAAACACCATACTACGGTAAGGCGTCTTTACAAAGCTAACTCATTTGCCCAAAGATAAGCGATATAAAATACTTGCTTGTGTGTCGTGATTAATTATAATTGCATCATAATTAGCTGTTTATCTTCAGACATTTCATAAGCAGAACAACATTTGGCTATTGTCATAATTTCTGTCCATACCTTCAGGTTGTTGTAAAAATGGTCATATAAGCAGAAACATTTGTTAGCCTTTAGCTTGTGTGGCCCAACATCCCAGAATAGAACACCCGTGACTGTGAGAGTATGTTTAGAAGCTCCTGATGTGATACTGTCTCCTGGATTCTGTGGCCAGGTCCCCAAGCGCTTCCAAATGCTAATGCATTCAACCTGAAGGAGCATCAGCAATTTACTTGTTTTCTACTTGTTAAAACAAGGAAGAAACAGTGAAGATAGTTTTTTATTAGTTCCACTGTCATCAGCATAAAAACTTTGCTAATGCATATCATTTTCTACTTAATTGGGCTAATGCTTGATCTTTAGTGTGTCCTCCCACTGATCACAGAATCCAAGACATGATCTTAACCTTGGGTGTGAGAGGACATGCTACTGGCATTCTGTTGATATCAGTATTTAGCAAGAACCTGCAAGGAACAGTGTTTATGTCCTAAAATAGAACGAATGCACCATCGAGCATGGCCTTTATCATACACAATGGCAATGTATATGAGGTCTCTTGTAAGTAGCAAGATGCAAACCTACGAATCGGGTGACTGCACTAGGGGAATATAATCGAGTTATGGTGATTGTCAAAGAGCCAAGCAAAATCTCAAAATCACAGGCTTTTTCGCTTTCACTTCTAAAAGCTCAAGTTCTGCAGTTTCTGAGGAAGTTCGGAGGAAGGCATCCTTTGATAAAGTGCAATGTCTAATAGATTTCCAGCACTCTGAGTTGTGTATGGGGAAAAGATGGCAGAAGTGCTCGGTGCAGGAGTTGACACTGCCATGCATCAAAAACAGACACTTCAAACTGGAGCCAGTCAATGTCATTTATTCAATAGTTTATTGCATAAATTACAGTCATTTCAGGTGCAACTCTCCTCCAAATGATTTTATGTTACAAAGACCCATTTTAAAACATGTTCACTACAAGAGACACGTTTAGTACGGTGGATTATGTTAGAGATGAATAAGGAGGACTGGGAGGAGGACAGGGAAAATATCTAGTCTGGCCTTGCTAGTGGCCTCCTGGTATTGAATGGTTGATGGTTGGTTGATTAGAGTGTGATTGCTCAGTTTTAAATTAAGAGGCAATGACTGTTATCAAAGATGGATGATGGTAACAGCCGTGTAGTGAAGGCTGACCTTTCTGCCTTGTGACTTATGTCAATACTGTGTTTATCTATCAATCCATGCTCAGTCTTCAATGGGATATTTGAAATTGAAGGTGGCATTCGTTCATCCCGTCTTGATTTGGAATTCAAATGGAACTCATCAGTAATATATATTCCACAGTTATTCCGAAGGCTGATCTTGTTCAAGGTCAAAAGATATTAGAATAACCAATTGAATTTCGAGTTAGTCTTGTGGCAGTTTCCCACCTGGCACTCTGGCAGACAGGGAAGTCAAACCAAAGTAGCCATGAAAAACACTGGCAACAACCGTTATCCCGCAGACACCTCACATTAACAGAAAACCACTATTCTTGGCCAACTGATTCAGACAGCTTGGCACAGACTTAGCTACAGCAACAATTATGCTGGTGAGGGTAAACCAAACAGACCAGAGAAGACAAACGCATGGTCAGATCCAAAAAGGCTGAGGCAACAGGAGTTGTTCCCCTCTCTCTCTCTTTCTGTTTCTCTCTCTCCTAATAATAGTGCAAGCAGTCAGCCATTTTTATGAGCGATACATATAATGGCGAGTGGAGAGATAGGAGTATATTTAATGGCACCGTTGAGACGACCTTCATATTCCCTCTCCGCTGGATATGGAAGTGCCCTTCAGCATCCAAATAAAGGAGTATTGGGGCTAGGAAATGAGCTAGGGCTTTTTCCAGCCCTGCTCTTGAGTTATAATCCATCAATAAGCATATATCCACTTAAGACAGTTGGGGCATCTAGGCAGTGTTATTGTGGCTATGCTGCATAAGAAATACTCCTGTTATGGCACTTCTGGGAAGATGCATTGCAGACTACCTCGTTTAAGTCTATGGGCTCTATCCCCTCAAAATATGTATAGCTTTTATTAAACAATGAAAGTAGTCTACCCCTTTTGCACCTGTTTTCTGCTGTATTGCACCGTGGACATGGAGATGGTAGACTATACTGTATTTGGGGAGAGGGAAATTACCACTATACAAAACTAAACAGAATTTACTTTCTGAAAGGTATTCAGCTAAGAATTGGCTGTGCCATGCAGCAATGTGGCATTCCCTTAGATAAGCACGGCCTAACATGACAAAAGAACAGCACCATGTTGTAAGACAAACTGGGACCTACATTTTCTTTGAAAGCTGAACCCTTGCTGACATTGATGTGACTGTCTGTGACTTAGATTTATGTCGAATTGTTCAGTAGTGAAGAAGCACAGCATTTGTCTTGTAAGTGCTGTTTCTCATATCACAAAGGCTATTGTACTTTAGTGTGTAAGACAGTGATTGCATCCTTGGGCTTTGTGTCTGAATTTGACACTCTGTTGTGACATGTTGTCACCCAGTGTTAATACATGACCAAACAAGACAACCATCTCAATAAATATTTGACACCAATTACTTCAGGCCAAAATTGGATTATCATCAAACTCTTAAAGAATATGGGCCCTGGCCTGGAGTGATCCTTTAAAAAAACCTACTACTGTAACTCAATTAAGGGCATATTGCAGTGTCTCTGATTTCTCTCACCCTTTTAAACCTCACACCCAGGCAATGTTTACCTTAAATTAATAATTATTTCACACATCCTATAACAGACAATGGACCTTATTAAAGCGTTGGGCTGTTCGTATTCGAGCAAACACTATAAATAACGCAGATCCATTTTCTACGTCATAAAATAAGATGAAATGGGCCCTGGAATGTCATTCAGACCACATTCTGATTCCAAATTGGAATTGCCTGGTCATTACTGCCTGGCTTTTAGAAAAACGGTCAGATGTGATCCACAACTCCTGCATACAGCATGACATGCACACGACATACACTGAGTATACAAAACATTAACAACAGCTCTTTCCATGACATAGACTGACCAGGTGAATCAATTCGACAGTATTTAAAAACATTTTTAAAAAAATGTAATAAAATCTCTCTACTGTAAGTCGCTCTGGATAAGAGCATCTGCTAAATGACTAAAATGTAAATGTAAGCTAGGATCCCTTATTGATGTCACTTGTTAAATTCACTTAAATTGGTGTAGATATGGGGGAGGAGACAGGCTAAAGAAGGATTTGAAAGCCTTTAGACACTTGACACATGGATTGTGCATGTGTGCCATTCAGAAGGGGAATTGGCAAGACAAAAAATATAAGTGCCTTTGAATGAGGTATGGTAGTAGGTGCCAGGCTCAAAGGTTTCTGTCAAGAACTGCAATGCTGCTGTGTTTTTCATGCTCAACAGTTTCCCATGTGTATCAAGAATGGTCCAACACCTAAAGGTCATCCAGCCAACTTGACACAACCGTGGGAAGCATTGGAGTCAACAGGGGCCAGCATCCCTGTGGAACGCGTTCGACACCTTGTAGAGTCCGTTGCCTGATGAATTGAAGCATGCGCCTGTGAGTGACGGGGTCTGGGGGTTTAGTCTATTGGAATAGTAATTCATTATTGCTGGATAATTGCCAGGCCATGCTGAAGAAATACCTTTGACAGAACCCATTTCTTTCCATCGCTGTCACCCTTTCCATTTGTGTGATAATACGTCTTTCATAATTTACGAGGGGACATTTACATGGCTGATAGGCCCCGATAAAGCCTGACAGTTCCACCCTGTGCTCCTGTTATCCATGTCACTTCCCCTTCCTTAATGTATACCTAAACCTCCTCACACATGAGCAGGGGGGCTACTAGGCCTAGCAGACGAAGGTTGCATGCACTCCAACTCCAGTATCACCTCTGCGAGGGTTTAAAAATAAATGGAATGGATAGCCAGGCCGGTGGCGGCGGGCAGCCTTTCATTTTCTATTCTCAGCCAGGGAGACCGGCCTTCTTTCTGAGGAATTAGGAACCATTAGGATGAGTTGCAGATTAAAAGGTGTCACGCACAAGACCAGAGGAGCCGCAAAATGTAGTTATTTAGATGAGGGGGAAAACTTGGGAGCCATATTACCCGTGGTGCGACAAGTCAGCCGAATTGAGGCGCAAATGATTGTTTGACACAAATATTTGTGTGGAGGAATCATATAATTTAGCCATGGACCAGGCTGTGAGCTCAGTTTGACTGTAATGAAAGGTAATGAAAGGAGGCAAGGCATGGAGAGTACACAGAAAAGTAAAACACATCCACAATATTTAACCAACAGAGAGTGGAAACAACGATTACATGCCTGATCTACTGCCTTGTGTTCAGGGGTCCCCACTTGCAGTTGCCTTTGACTGTGTTGTCATTAACACAGATGGTCATGGCATGGGGAATTACAAACAGCTCTTAATGAGAACTGACATTTTACAAATGACTATAACTGGTTAAATGATATTGTGACAGTGACAGTGACGGTTATGTGCTGATAGTTAGAAAACAGTCAATGAATCATGGGTTATCTGTCCCCGGTGGCCAGCAGTTTGTTTCCAGGTAATTCATTTGTAGCATTCTATATTTTGAGCCATTTTGTCTTGTTGGTTCAATTCTTATCTCCTTTATTTTCTGGTTGTAAGCATGATGCTATCTCTAATTGTAAAAAAAAAAGCATTATAATTGGGTTCAACGGTTGGAGACAATGGACATTGTCAACTAATTGCCACAAAACATATTACCCTTCACAGGATATAACATCAAGATTATATCATTTATATTACTTTCCCAACCGCATGTGCCTGCATTTGCCTTATTGTCGTAGAGATTACGAATGGAACAACATTGTGTAGCAGGATTGTGACAGGCATCAAGACATGCAGTTGAAAGAGAGGACATCTCTTCCACATTTAATAGTCTTTGTCTTTCCACAACAGGCATTGGCGTGTGAAGGGCAGTCTGGTGCTGAATAGGCCCCATACATCACCCAGATGGATGTTACACATGGGTGTCGAATAACAAAATTACACCCTTTAAAGCGGAAGAGTTATATGAAAGCGACTAATAAGTGAATGTACTGTACTCGGTAGCCTTTTGTATTAACTATTGTAGTAGTTGTGGTGAAGGTAGTGGTTGTGGTAGTGGTAGTCATAGTGTCTGTATTTGTTATTTATCCTTATGTGGCATAAACCAACATGATCTCATTGGAATATCAAAACAATTACATTTAACCATCATTTTTTTCCCCTTCGACAGACACATAAGTTTGTATGTCTCTTGTGGGAACATACTGTACTTCTATATATCACAATAATAGCATATTATTTATACAGTACATGTATGTCACAAAGCATGGTTAGGGTTAGAGACATACAGTACAAAGGTCCATCTTGTGAAAAAGATTGTCTGTTGGATTTCCCTTCGTCATGTCTGGCCAGAGGCTGAGTAATGCCTTTACAGTGAGCCCATTAATTAAAACGTGGGTCAGCAGTGACAGACACTGTCTGAGGAGCTGCTGGCAAGCCAGGACACTTTACCTGTTGAAACTTCATTGTTAAGGTCAAACGTGCTGTCGTCAGTTTGGATTATTCACGCGTAGCTGCCTTCCTCCTTACGATGTGCATCTTAAAATAACAGGGCCGGGACGCTTTAGTGCCTTTATGTGTCACTCCAGTGCTCGCCATTTAAAAGCCAATTAAAAGCGGCACAAAATAGAAACTAAGAGTTATTTTGGTGTCAGCGATGATGTAACAGTAAGGCCTTATTGAGAAGAAAAACAACCTTTAGGGTCACATAGGAGAGCTTCAACACCGCACGGGCCAGAAGAACACACAGTGCCCTGTCACACGCATAAGATGCTAGTATAACGCGGGAAAGATGTTGCATCAGATATCTCTGTTAGAGAAGTGTAACAGATTCAGAGATCAGAACTCTCACATTATAATTAATCTCATCGCATACACTGATCAAGACCTGTGTATTATATAAGATAAACAATGTATATTAGCATATACAGTGCATTCAGAAAGCATTCTGACCCCTTGACTTTTTCCATATTTTGTTATGTTACAGCCTTATTCTAAAATGCCCAAACTGAGCAATCGGGGAGAAGGGCCTTGGTCAGGGAGAAGACCAACATGGTCACTCTGAGAGAGCTCCAGAGTTCCTCTGTGGAGATGAGAGAAACTTCCAGAAAGACAACCATCACTGCAGCACTCCACCAATCAGGTCTTTATGGTAGAGTGGCCAGACGGAAGCCACTCCTCAGTAAAAGGCAAATGACAGCCCGCTTGGAGTTTGCCAAAAGGCACGTAAAGACTCTCCGACCATGAGAAACAAGATTTTCTGGTCTGATGAAACCAAGAATGAACTCTTTGGCCTGAATGCCAAGCGTCCCTTCTGGAGGAAACCCGGCACCATTCCTATGGTGAAACATTGTGGTGGCAGCATCATGCTGTGGGAATGTTTTTCAGCTGCAGGGACTGGGAGACTAGTCAGGATCAAGGGAAAGATGAACGGAGCAAAGTACAGAGAGATCCTTGATGAAAACCAGCTCCAGAGCACTCAGGACCTCTGACTGAGGAGAAGGTTCACATTCCAACAGGACAAAGACCCTAAGTACACAGCCAAGACAATGCAGGACTGGCTTCGGGACAAGTCTCTGATTGTCCTTGAGTGGCCCAGCCAGAGCCCGGACTTGAACCCAATTCAACATCGCTGGAGAGACCAGAAAAATAGCTGTGCAGCGACACACCCCATCCAACTTGACAGAGCTTGAGAGGATCTGCAGAGAAGTATGGAAGAAACTCCCTAAATACAGATGTGCCAAGCTTGTAGTGTCATACCCAAAAAGACTTGAGGCTGTAATCGCTGACAAAGGTGCTTCAACAAAGTACTGAGTAACGGGTCTGAATACTTTTGTAAATGTGATATTTCTGTTGTTTTTTCATACATTTGTGAAAATTTCTGTAAATCTGTTTTTGCTTTGTCATTATGGGGTATTGTGTGTAGATTAATGATGGGGGAAAAAAAACAATTTAAGGCTGTAACGTGACAAAATGTGGACAAAGTCAAGGGGTCTGAATGTTTTCCGAATGCAATGTACACCTTGTAAAAATGCTCATGTAAACACACCAAAAAAAACTTCTCCATTTTGTCAATTGAGTTGATTCCACAAATGTGGAAATTTGTCCATAGATGCCTGTGTGCTGTTTGAGTGGCATTTGGAGCTATCCCAATTACCCTAGGTCACTCTCTGTGCTACTTTTATCAGATTAGGATAGGATAATCCCACAGTTAATTTCTCAATGGATACAGTTTTCTCGTCATGAATGTGGAAGGGAAATGACAGCTTTAGGCTCTCGCGGTAAAGACAACATTCTTTTGGATCTGTTACAAAGCAAGCAAACAGAGGATTTGATCCTCTCACAAAAGAGAGTGGCTTGTTTCCCCTGCTGCAATTTGTATGAGCTGCTGCACAGAAGCCATTTTAGTTTTAATGGGCTTTACTTAGCACACTTCAGAGAACTATTCTACTTTAATCTGTTTATAGCCCTGCCTCCAAGCATCGACGCACAATGAAGCCTGCCGGATGGGTGCAGTTAAATAGTTTATCCTGCCTGAGCCCCTGTGTGTTAGCTTGAGCTTGTGTGGCCCATCTGAGATTCTGTAGCAGACGCACCACTATAGGAACGCCCTCCCCACACAGCCTGTTCTGAAAGATTACTTCATGCTTAACGGAAACTCAATTAAGACTCGGTTAAAAAATCTACCCTGTAATAGAGGAAGTACAGTCGTGGCCAAAAGTTTTGAGAATGACACAAATATTAATTTTCACAAAGTCTGCTGCCTCAGTGTCTTTAGATATTTTTGTCAGATGTTACTATGGAATACTGAAGTATAATTACAAGCGTTTCATAAGTGTCAAAGGCTTTTATTGACAATTACATGAAGTTGATGCAAAGAGTCAATATTTGCAGTATTGACCCTTCTTTTTCAAGACCTCTGCAATCTGCCCTGGCATGTTGTCAATTAACTTCTGGGCCACATCCTGACTGATGGCAGCCCATTATTGCATAATCAATGCTTGGAGTTTGTCAGAATTTGTGGGGTTTTGTTTGTCCACCCACCTCTTGAGGATTGACCACAAGTTCTCAATGGGATTAAGGTCTGGGGAGTTTCCTTCCCATGGACCCAAAATATCGATGTTTTGTTCCCCCAAGCCACTTAGTTATCACTTTTGCCTTATGGCAAGGTGCTCCATCATGCTGTAAAAGGCATTGTTCATCACCAAATTGTTCCTGGACGGTTGGGAGAAGTTGCTCTCTGAGGATGTGTTGGTACAATTCTTTATTCATGGCTGTGTTCTTAGGCAAAATTGACATTGAGCCCACTCCCTTGGCTGAGAAGCAACCCCACACATGAATGCTCAGGATGCTTTACTGTTGGCATGACACAGGACTGATGGTAGCGCTCACCTTGTCTTCTCCGGACAAGCTTTTTTCCCGATGCCCCAAACAATCGGAAAGGGGATTCTTCCGAGAAAATGACTTTACCCCAGTCCTCAGCTGTCCAATCCCTGTACCTTTTGCAGAATATCAGTCTGTCCCTGATGTTTTTCCTGGAGAGAAGTGGCTTCTTTGCTGCCCTTCTTGACACCAGGCCATCCTCCAAAAGTCTTTGCCTCACTGTGCGTACAGATGCACTCACACCTGCCTGCTGCCATTCCTGAGCAAGCTCTGTACTGATGGTGCCCCGATCCCGCAGCTGAATCAACTTTAGGAGACGGTCCTGGCGCTTGCTGGAATTTCTTGGGTGCCCTGAAGCCTTCTTCACAACAATTGAATCGCTCTCCTTGAAGTTCTTGATGATCCGATAAATGGTTGATTTAGGTGCAATCTTACTGGCAGCAATATCCTTGCCTGTGAAGCCCTTTTTGTGCAAAGCAATGATGACGGCACGTGTTTTCTTGCAGGTAACCATGGATGACAGAGGAAGAACAATGATTCCAAACACTCACACCTGTGTTAATGAGAGAATCACTACATGATGTCAGCTGGTCCTTTTGTGGCAGGGCTGAAATGCAGTGGACATGTTTTTGAGGGATTCAGTTCATTTGCATGGCAAAGAGGGACTTTGCAATTAATTGCAATTCATCTGATCACTCTTCATAACATTCTGGAGCATATGCAAATTGCCATCATACAAACTGAGGCAGCAGACTTTGTGAAAATTAATATTTGTGTCATTCTCAAAACTTTTGGCCACGAGTCCATGTGACTTTTGAAAATTGACCTGCTGAGGACAGAGATAGGAAAGGTGCGTGTTAGGTTGCATGTGGAGTGTTATGTTCTGTTTGAGCACCAGTGAACTGGAGCAGTGTTTACTTTAAGTCCCATAGCATGCACACTCCAAAGGTCAGAGGAGGAAGAGCACACCTTCAAGCCCTTAAATCATTCAGCTCCATTGTGGATGCCTGCATGTTTCTCCATTCCATCCCTCCACCTAAAAATACATCCTTTGTCTCCGGGAAGAAGAAAAGTCTGAAAAGTAAAGGACAATGATGATCAAAGTTCCATCAAACTGTAATACCCACTGTACTGTGGTTTGCTTCTGACATGGCAAACAAAAACACATTGTTCACAAAATAGATACAGTGCGTTTCGTCTGGCAAAGCCAATCTCAATCAGTCTTTAGCATTCTTATTGTCCGAGCATGAAAATGTATCGATGTCGCCATGCTTACAGCTGTGCTGAGTTGATTTTGAATGCATTCTGCATTGTATGGATTGGTACATAGACATTTGCCAACGGTGGTTTTGCCGGTATTATGGAGGCTAAAATGAGACTGGCAGATAAAGCTGACGCATAATGTCTCTTTGGATGACAAGTTGTGTTCTATGAAAATAACCAGAGCAACACAAACACACGCACACACCACACCCACTCCATGCCGAATCCGCGAGCGCTGAAGATCAATAGTGTGATGAATTACCTTACTATCAAGATTGACTTGCATTCAACCCCAGCTCTTCGTTTGAATATCCTCCTGAAATTGCCCACCTTAAATATTGAAGGATGGTAGAGAGAGGTGGGGTGATGGAAAGTTGAGAGAAGCAAAGAGAAGATATAAGCCCCCATCTGTAATTCCATTTTATTCCACTGTTGTTTTGTTTGTCAATGTCATTATGGTGAAATGGAAAATTTGGGCGAGGTGAGTGAATGAAGCCAAGCCTTTAACGGTGCAGTGCACATCATAAACAAATCAGCATATGGGAGTGTCCTGTTCACGGATGCGCCGTAAACGCGCAAGACCTCATGACTTATGGGTTTGAAACATGCTGTTGATTTTAGACTGCAATTATGGAAGAGAAGTTACCCTGCATTAGCACGGGCTAAAACACACAGGGACATTGTGTGTGTGCCTGTCATTTCTCAAATGTGATATTCATGCTGGCAAGGTACTAAATGGAAAATACAGAGAGTGCTTTCAAGGATAAGAAGCCCTTTAGTTGTGTGCTCTGTTGGTTACTATGGAGAGTAGGGGTATTGCATTGCAACATACACAATAGAATTTGCTCAATGGACACTGCTTGCAATCTATTTCACCACTACTGGATATTTATTTGTGTGTTGCTGTGGTTTTCGATAGGGGCATTTCTTCCTAGAGGTGCAGTGTTATGCACATTAGTGCCATTTATACATCTAACCAGCGGGACGAGAAACATGTGATCCATGAATAGTTATCTAAACCTCAAGACTCTCATTTGAAACGAATGATGTGTGTCCAAGGGATTTGTTTTTGCTTAGAAATATTTGTATGTTATAAACTGTAATAATTCAATGTTGTACACTCCTCTATGTTGCTTCACTGGAATCAGATGCATCTCTAAATGCTTGAAAAGTACAAGAATAGTTCAGAGAATGGAGCATTCCAGTATCTTGAGATTTCTTATGACTTGATCGGCAAAGGCAACAGAGGCATTGCCTTCAGCCAAACTGTTAAATACAATAAACATTCTGTTTTACAAAAGCGTATAGCTAACTTCTGATTTTTAATGATGTTTTGAGCGCTAGATTAGTGTTATACGCCGCTGACTTCTTGGGAATGCCATGATACACTGTCGCTCGGGCATATCCTGGGTAATAGTAGGATATTGCTTTTGGATACATGCGTTTATTTCCTCTCTATTATCATTTGCATGCTCATCTATTCATCAATGAATCTGTTGCTAATTATGTTTTTAAGACAGGTGATTTCTGCTTGATATTAAGTGTTGTGTGTGTTCGATCTGTGTTTCTTGAGGATGACCGGTCAATTTAACAACTACACATCTCCTAACGATTGCTCAGTTAATTTTCTCCCTGTATGCGCTGCCCTTCAATAAGAAGACATGCTAAAGGGTGAATAGGCGAGAGAGAGAGGGAGAGAGAGAAAGAGAGAGCGAGAGAGAGAGAGAAAGCACACAAAACAATTCCCCCTGCGGGAAGGCCATCTTCTCCGAGACAGAACACTGCTGTCATGCTGTCTTGGCTATGCTGTGCCTTCCCAACAAGCTACTGTACAAAGACACAACGTGAAAATGGATAAATGAAAACCGTTTCTGTGTTTTGTTTTGTCTTTTCTGTGGACATGTTCAAACTCCTGTGCTTGGTTCCCATTTAGACATGTTACTTGACAGTTCCTGTGAAAAAGCCCAACGTCGTGACCGGGAGACCCATGAGGCGGCGCACAATTGGCCCAGCGTCATCCGGGTTAGGGGAGGGTTTGGCCGGCAGGGATGTTCTTGTCCCATCGCGCTCTAGTGACTCCTGTGGCGGGCCTTGCGCGTGCACGCTGACATGGTCACCAGGTGTGCGGTACTTCCTCCGACACATTGGTGTGGCTGGCCTCCAAGTTAAGCAGGCATTGTATCAAGAAGAAGTGCCGCTTGGTTGGGTCGTGTTTCAGAGGACGTATGGCTCTTGACCTTCACCTCTCCCGAGTCTGTACAGGACTTGCAGCGATGAGACAAGATTGTAACTACCAATTGGATACCACGAAATTGGGGAGAAATAGGGGTACAAGTTTTTTTTTTAAATACATAAAAAAATGCCTGCCCGCTATCCAAGGCTGTTATCTCAGGCCCAACAAGGCTGTCTGTCTCAGACCCAACCAGGCTGTTATCTCAGGCCCAACAAGGCTGTTATCTCAGGCCCAACAAGGCTGTTATCTCAGGCCCATCTCCTCCTTAATATCCTTCACCTATGCTTTTGCAGTTCTCAGTGCACCATTAATTGATGTCAGAATGGGTTGCCATTTTCTTTCTGGCCCTGCAATGCTGAACAGTTGAACAGCAGAACATGTTGTTGCGGGGATCTATAGTCATAATAGGAGCCCAGTGTGCTCCATTAAAGTAGGAATATCTCCCACCCATATCCCGACTGGGATTTGTCTCCATAAGCACAAAAAGAGCAAAACGTTTTTATTCTTCTTAAGGCTAGCGCTCCTGCAGGTTATTGTTCTGCCTAACAAGCAAGCAATACCTCACTGTAATAGCTCAATTAATATGCCAGTTTTTCCGTGCATGATAAAGCCTCGGCAACGAGAGAGGATAAAGAAACGCCAACCCAGGCTCCTAGTTTTCTACAGAGAGTACATGGGGAAATAGATGGACAATCGCTGACAGTTTGGTGTGACTTAATGATCCCCAGCCAAATTGCTTTGCAGGATCCCTGCACATGGGAGGCTTAAGATAGCGAGGACTTGTATCATACACATCCCATGGGGAAGAGAGACACGTTGTTAACAGTGTCTCCGAGGGATTGGAGGGATCTTAGCGCCGCTATCCTTCTCATTATTCACACCCCTGCATGTCCCAGGCGTCTCTCTCTCACTTTTCGCGCTCACTTCAGCACAAGTTTATATTCTATGCTCTCTCTGCTTCTTTTTTTACTTCATCCATCTCGCACAAAGACAGATGGAGGTGTGTACGTAGATAGTGCCCCCAGTCTGACACGATCTCTCTTCTGCTAAATCTAGATCTCTACCTCAGAAGATAAATGGATCAATGGAAGCAGAACAGCAGAACAATGGAGACCTAGTGACTCATGATCCCACAGTTGCGAAGCAGTTTATTGTTGATGTCTTCTATGGATGTTTGCTGACTGAGGAATAGGCCGGCAGTCTGTTGTGGTGTCAAACCTCCTCTCTCACCTGTCCTAATCACTACTGTACCTTTTAAATGGCCCTATGTCTTCAGTCTATGTTGTTACAGTGTGTATATGTGAATTGCCCCTAAGAGAAGCTTCAGTAGCAGGATGATCCTGCCCAGAAGTTCCACAGAGAGGTGGTGTAGTAGCTACTGTAGAAAGTCCTCTGCAGCTTTCACATATAAAATGTACATGGAGATTAAAGGCACAGAACTACAATGTTGCCACAAGCTCACTATAGGAAAGGACATGAGCTGAAGGCGTTAGATGTTAATTAGGCCATGCATGTCTCATTTTTGTGGGCTTTGCTTTTGTTCAAGTTTGACAGTGTCTGGGTGGTTCCTGGGGTAATACATGAGCCCATACTGAGCTGTCAGTGTGGATGTGCGAGTCAGGGATGATTACTAAAAGGAAAGAGCTCAGCCTGGCTGTGATGGAGCATGCATGTGCCAGATAAAGCAGGGCTCTTTGCATATAACATCAACGAGATTTGCATATTGAAAGAGGATTTGCAATGTGAACTTTAGCTGGGGTTCTTTGTGAGCATTAGATTAGTCGTGGAGAGAGAGGAGGATAGACCATGGCATGCCAGAGGGGGCAGTGAAAGATGTGCCTCAGATGGCCATTGTGGCAAAAGTCAAGTAAAATACGATATGTTCAAATCAAATCAAAGTAGATTTTTTTGCATACAAAGATTAGCAGATGTTAAGGTATAGGGGGCAGTATTTTCACGGCCGGATGAAAAACGTACCCAAATTAAACTGGTTACTACTCTGGCCCAGAAACTAGAATATGCATATTATTAGTAGATTTCGATAGAAAACACTCTGAAGTTTCTAAAACTGTTTGAATAGTGTCTGTGAGTATAACAGAACTCATATGGCAGGAAAAAATCTGAGAAGAATTCAACCAGGAAGTGGAGGATCTGAGAATTGTAGTTCTTCTTTCTAAACCCTTTCGAAACTACAGAGTCTGTGGGGTCACGTTGCACTTCCTAAGGCTTCCATTGGCTGTCAAAAGCCTTCAGAAAGTTGTTTCATCCATCTCCAGTAACCGGGCAGAGTATAGGAGCTCAGTCACTGAGTGGACTGCCTGGGGACAAAGGGATTGGATATGCGCAGTCCTGCGAGCGCACTGTTCCTTCTTTGTCTCCTTGAATGAATATGCTATTGTCCGGTTGGAATATTATTGCATTTCTACGTTACAAATACCATAAAGATTGATTTTAAACAACATTTGACATGCTTCTAAGTATGGTAATGGAACATTTTGACTTTTTGTGTCTCGAATTACGCTCGCGCATTATGCCTTTGGATAGTGACCTGAACGCACAAACAAAACGGAGGTATTTGGAAGTAGCAGTCCTGGGAGTGCATTCTGATGAAGATCAGCAAAGGTAAGAGAATATTTTCAATACTAATTCTGAGTTTAGGTGACCCCGAACTTGGCGGGTGTCTGTATAGCTTGCTGTGATGGCGAGCTATGTACTCAGAATATTGAAAAATTTGCTTTCTCTGTAAAGCTATTTTAAAATCTAACACAGCGGTTGCATAAAGGAGTACTGTATCTATAATTCTTAAAATAATTGTTATGTATTTTGTCAACGTTTATGATGAGTATTTTTGTAAATTCACCAGAAGTTTTTGGTGGGAATACATATTCTGAACATCACGCGCCAATGTAAAATGCTGTTTTTGGATATAAATATGAACTTTATCGAACAAAACATACATGTATTGTGTAACATGATGTCCTAGGAGTGTCATCTGATGAAGATCGTTAAAGGTTAGTGCTTCATTTAGCTGTGTTTTGGGCTTTTGTGACATATATCCTTGCTTGGAAAATGGCGGTGTGGTTATTTTTGTCTATGTACTCTCCTAACATAATCTAATGTTTTGCTTTCGCTGTAAAGACTTTTTGAAATCAGACAATGTGGTTAGATTAACGATAGTCTTATCTTTAAAATGGTGTAAAATAGTTGATTGTTTGAGAAAATGAAATTATGAGATTTTTGATGTTTTATATTTCGCGCCATGCTATTTCACTGGCTGTTGAATAGTGTGTCCCGCAGGTTTGGATGGTAGCGTCCCACGTAGCCATGAGAAGTTAAAGCAGGTGCAGTAAAATGCTTTTGTTCCTAGCTCCAGCAGTGCAATACAATTTTATGCCCTTCCATTTCTGGGGTGTTACCTAGTGGAAACAATTCTCTCTCTATTGCTTTTTCAGCAGTGGCTGACAAGTAACAAGGCTTAACCAATCAAGAGCTGACAGCTTTAAAGGAAGGGATTATCTGTCATCTATGGCTGATCTGGATAGAGCGATGGAGACTGTCGCTATGACACATTTTTTTAATCTTTATTTAACTAGGCAAGTCAGTTAAGAACAAATTCTTATTTTACAATGACGGTCTACCCTCTAACACGGACGACACTGGGACAATTGTGCACCGCCCTATGTGACTCCCGATCACGGTGAGTGGTGATACAGCCCAGGATCGAACCAGGGTCTGTAGTTATGCCTCTAGCACTGAGATGCAGTGCCTTAGACATCTGCGCCACTCTGGAGCCCACCATCAGCTGAGTGTTGCGACAAACTCACCAGTGGCTATTATTAGTCAGGTAAAGCTTTTGACGTGTGCTACAGTATGTGGTGAAGGAAGGGAAGTTTTTGGTTCCCTGCATCACATGGTAATTGATATCCTATCACTGGGAGAGAATTACTTTAATGAGCATATTGGGGACCTGACCTGTCATGAATTGTAATTGTATTGCCTCCTATATGATCAACACAGAATCACGCATCTTATTATTTATTTAAGATATTTTTTGGTGGATTTTCCATTTAAATATTCCTGAATAACTGGACCTGCTGGGAGTATATGTGGCCACATTATTATAGGGTGACTTAGGAGAATGATATCTGCAACAGACAGCCCATCTCAGTACCAAATGACATTTTCACTGCAGTTTACAGCCTAGAGTAGAATTTTGTACTCATTTGAAAACAATAATGCAATTATTCATTGCACTGTGCTGTTGTAGGCTAGTCTAGATAATTGTATTGTTCTTAAACAAGATCAATAGGGAAGCTTTTTGAGCTGACTCAAAAAGTGGCCTCTCCAGTCATATTGAACATGGGTGCAGCTTTGAATGATTTTATGTGTGGTATGATGCTAGTTAGCCTGTTGCAGATCTGGACAAACGATCCACCTACCACTATTGTCACTATGAATGGTGGATAGAGGGCAGGATAGACAGTTAGACTGGTAGACTATACTCACCCGTGGTATATTAAAGCAATAAGGCCCGAGAGGGTGTGATTTATGGCCAGTATACCACGGCTAAGGGCTGTTCTTATGCACGACACAAAGCAGAGTGCCTGGACACAGCCCTTAGCCGTGGTATATTGGTCATATACCACAAACACCCAAGGTGCCTCATTGCTATTATAAACTGGTTACCAACATAATGAGAGCAGGAAAAACACATTTTTGTCATACCCGTGGTATATGGTCTGATATAACCCGGCTGTCAGCCAATCAGCATTCAGGGTTCAAACCACCCAGTTTATAATAAAAGTTAGCATGAGGAAAAGCGTAGTGTGTAAGTGAAGAACCAAAACACCTTGATCTAGAGGAGGCACATGCAAGCAGAAGAGGAAATTTGGCTAGGATGGAAGAAATGATATTTTGAAACCTCCTCCAAAAGGGTGTATGTAAACCTAGGGAAAAAAACACACTACCCTCCCCTGTGCCCAATAAAAAAAACACACAACCGTCCCCAAAGTATAAAATAAGTTAGACAACCCCCCATAGAGTGCACAGTGAAGTACCTCAAAAGCCAAACAGTGAAAAGGCTTAAAAATCAAACATTGACGAAGTAATTGATATCGTCTGAATGCTACTATTAGTGGTTGGATCAGCTCATTTGCATCCTATGATACTTACTGCCTCAGGAGGAGATTCTCATCATGGCGCCTGGCAATGCCATCCTGTGAAATTATGTAGAATGATTGCTATTTTATGCAGAAGAACTATTGCTTTTTTAGCATTGTAATTCCCCCAAACCCTCCAATTACATGCTTTGTTTGTGTGTGTGTGTGTGTTTGCCTGCGTCCGTAGGTACCTACGTGTGTGTTCTGTAGGTAGTCCATTATTGTCTAACACCCTTGTTGTAGGTGTTTTGTTTTTGACAGAAGCCTCTATAATTGGGAGTGTGACTTTGTTCAATGTTGTCACACCTTGAAACCCTGCCTGTTTATTACATTGCTTCCACTCATCCTACAGCTTAAGCTGATGTGAATGACTTGTAATACCTCATATTAATTTAGATATCTGTCAGAGACGGTCAGAGTTTAATATATCCATCAGATTTCCTTTAAAACTGTGAATGTCACTTTAACATCTCACATGTCATTTCCTGTCACCTTATCTCAAATTGCAAACCAATTATCAGTGATATTATTATCATATTAATTAAATTGTTGCATTGACTGAAGCAATATCCAAGTGGGATAAAGTGGTAGATTACAGCTTGCATTAGACTATTGTCCAGTACCCGGCATTATTGTAATAAGGTATAATGAGGCCCTAATTGACCAGCTTCAAAAAGGTGTGAAATAGAGGTCTGAGAAAACATGTTGTATAAGTAGAACTCTTTTCTGTGACACAAACTAAATGAATTGTGTTGCACATATTTTTGGGAGCAATAGTTATACATCAATAAATCACACAGTCTGATATTATACATTTAATTTGAAGTATAGCCTACTTTTTCTGTATCTCAGAAGATGAGCGAACATTTTCTTTCACAGTAAGCTATTATATGGACTTTGAAGGGAGAGACAGTGAGGGGGAAAAGAGAAAGAAATAACCATTTTGAATGGTAATGAAAGATGTGATGCAACATGTTAAAATTTCTATTTTGCATGTTTCTGCGTTCCGTGACCTTCAATGCTTCATAGTCTTTTTTAATACTCAGACTGGATAATCAGACATGGCCAATAAAGTCATTGAGTATACCTCAGTTTCTAAATACAGGTTGTATTGCAACCACACTGAGGGTGCAAAGGTACAAACATATATACTTTATTGCACCTTAACATCAATGACACAGCTGTTCGCTTGCAAAATGACCTATGAGCTTTGTTTGAACAAGTTGGCCCTAGGCCCGGTGGCATTGTCTTTTTTTAAATATATATAAAAAAATATTTTAACCCATTCACCATCACCCCTTTTCGGAGGACACAAATCTTTTTTTCTTTTTACAGCTTTTCCGCTACATATACATACACTATCGTTCAAAAGTTCTAAGTTCACTTAGAGATGTCCTTGTTTTTGAACGAAAAACACAAGTACATTAGAGTGTCTAGTTTGAGAAACAGACGCCTCACAAGTCTGTCAGCTTCATTAAATAGTACCCGCAAAACACCAGTCTCAACGTCAACAGTGAAGAGGCGACTCCGGGATGCTGGCCTTCAATGCAGAGTTCCTCTGTCCAGTGTCTGTGTTATTTTGCCCATCTAAATCTTTTCTTTTTATTGGCCAGAGGAACTCTGCCTAGAAGGCCAGAATTTCTCAAACTAGACACTCTAATGTACTTGTCCTCTTGCTCAGTTGTGCACCGGGGCCTCCCACTGCTCTTTCTATTCTGGTTAGAGCCAGTTTGTGCTGTTCTGTGAAGGGAGTAGTACACAGCGTTGTACGGGATCTTCAGTTTCTTGGCAATTTCTCGCATGGAATAGCATTAATTTCTCAGAACAAGAATAGACTGACGAGTTTCAAAAGAAAGTTCTTTGTTTCTGGCCCTTTTGAGCCTGTAATCTAACCCACAAATGCTGATGCTCCAGATACTCAACTAGTCTAAAGAAGGCCAGTCTTATTGCTTAACTAATCAGAACAACAGTTTTCAGCTGTGCTAACATAATTGCAAAAGGGTTTTCTAATGATCAATTAGCCTTTTAAAATTATAAACTTGAATTAGCTAACACAACGTGTGTCACGTCCTGACCAGTATAAGGGGTAATTGTTATTGTAGTTTGGTCAGGACGTGGCAGAGGGTATTTGTTTTATGTGGTTCGGGATGGTGGTTTTTGTAGAAGGGAATTTGATTTATGTATTCCGGGGTTTTTGGGCACTGTGTCATTTTCATGTATTTCTATGTTTTGTCTAGTGAATCTGTTTCTATGTGTAGTTAATTGGGGTTGGGACTCTCAATTGAAGGCAGGTGTTGTCTCTTTGCCTTTGATTGAGAGTCCTATATATTAAGGGTGTGTTTGGGTTTGTATTTTGTGGGAGATTGTTTCTTGTTTTGCCTGTTTCTTGTTTAGTGTGAGTAAGCCTTACAAGACTGTTGTGTTGATCGTGAGTTCGTTGTTTGTTATTTTGGTGTTCGTATTTTTGAGTTAAATAAAACGTCAAGATGAGCATCCACAATCCTGCTGCATTTTGGTCCTCCTTTCCCGACGACAACGTGCCACTTGAACACAGGAGTGATGGATGCTGATAATGGGCCTCTGTACGCTCATGTAGATATTCCATAAAAAATCTGCCGTTTCCAGCTACAATAGTCATTAACAACATTAACAATGTCTACACTGTATTTCTGATCAATTTGATGTTATTTTAATGGACAAAAAATTTGCTTTTCTTTCAAAAACAAGGACATTTCTAAGTGACCCCAAACTTTTGAACGGTAGTGTACATATACATTTTACGTAGGTGGTACTTTTATATACAGCAATCACATAACAATAATACATTACCAAACATAAGCTCTCAATCCCACCCCTCAGCCACTCTCAGCCCATCACCATAGACCACCCTCATTTGGTTTCCATCTGCGATATATTTTTAATTTGTGTTGTGATGTTTTATATGAATTTTGAACCTTTCTATTCACATAGTATCCACAGACTGTGAGATAAAGATGAAAACCTGTCCTACGAGTATTATTATATTATTGATTGACTTATTGACTATGGCTTTCCAAATCGCCCGACACTGCTATTTCTAAGATTCATTCTAAGTGAATGTTGTGATTTTTTTTTACCATTCCTGAACCTGTAACTAGAAAGAAGCTACATAGGGGCAACACCAGAATAAATGATCTAGTGATTCTGTCTCTTTGCAGCAAAATCTACAGAGCTGAGATTTGTTGTATGCCCCATACAGTATATATGGCATTCTGTTTGTGTATAATAATTTATCTGTACATCAGAAATCTCTTCCGATTTATTTTGCAACCTGTATGGTGCAGCTGTCAATGTTTTAAAACATTTTTTCAATAAATAATGTTTTTTTATCAATCAGTATATTTTAGTTTTTCTGGAGGATACAGTTTTTATTGTAACAAGCTTTATATGGCTTCTTTAAGAAAGGGTCATACTTTAAACAAAGTTTCATTTAGAATTCGTTGGAAATAAGAAGTTGTAATCTGTATAGAGGCAAAAAGGCAATTTTTTTGCAACTGGAGAACCATTTTGGGTTTAAGTATAACTTATGTATGAGTGAAGCTTTTAGTGAGAGGTTAAATGCTTAAATAATTAATAATTTTAGCCCTCCAAACTCATATTCATTATATAAATAGGCACATTTAATTGTGTCTGGATCAGCATTCCAAATAAGGTGAAATCTTTTTTGCACATATGATTTAAAAAACACGTTGTCTGGAGTAGGCAGCGCCTTCAGTAAGTAAGTCAACTGTAATAGGACCAAAGAGTTAGTTGGTTGCAGAATCTTGTTTATTTTTGAAACCATCTATTGAAATTGGTGGTGTTAATTTCATTTATTTTTTTCAGATATGAATACGTATGTATACTTCACCATCCACCCATTTTATTGGTTAACTACAAGGTAGTGTAAACATTGTGTCTTTTAAGGATCTGTGTCCCCCCCCGTGGGACGGTTGAGCAAACGTAGGCCAATGTGATTAGCATGAGGTTGTAAGTAACAAGAAAATAGACATATCTGATATGGGCAGAAAGCTTCAATTTTTGTTAATCTAACTGCACTGTCCAATTTACTGTAGCTATTACAGTGAAAGAATACCATGCTATTGTTTGAGGAGAGTCCACAATTATGAAATTGAAAATGTATTAATAAACCAATGAGGCACATTTGGGCAGTCTTGATACAACATTTCAACAGATATGCAATGGTTCATTGAATCAGTCTAAAACGTTGTACATGCACTGCTGCCATCTAGTGGCCAAAATCTAAATTGCAGATGTGCTGGAATAATACATTACGGCCTTTCTCTTGCATTTCAAAGTTGAAGGTACAAAAACATAAAAAAGAATGCATGTTTTTTTCTTTTATCTTTTACCAGATCTAATGTGTTATATTATCCTACATTCATTTCACATTTCCACAAACTTCAAAGTGTTTTCTTTCATGGTATCAAGACTATGCATATTCTTGCTTCAAGTCCTGAGCTACAGGCAGTTAGATTTCCTCCTCTGTAAGTTGGCCTTGTGTTAATTTTACATTATTGTTAGTAGTAAAGGAAATCCTTACAGTTAACATCATTCAGTGGAGAGGGAGGACACTGAAAATAAAATATAATTTGGTGAATCATGGATGACTGTAAATTCTGTAAATTCTTTTTGGTAGCATTTCTATGTGGAAGATTCAAGAAAAAAAATGTTCTATCCAATTCGCTTTATTTTAGTAATCATTTTGTACTTGATCGTTCTTGAATAAGTTTTTCCTCTAATCTATTTTGTGCCTCTAAGGGACAGTTTCCATTACCATCAACCCTGTGCTGTTATTTCCTTTATTACTCTAATCTCTTTTTACCTAAACTGCTTTAGTTTAAATTATGAGTATTGTATTGAATGGCCTCTAAAATCCATCAATCAATCAAATGTTATTTATCACATGCGCTGAATACAACAGGTTTAGACCTTACAGTGAAATGCTTACTTACAAGTCCTTAACAAACAATGCAGTTTTAAGAAAAAAAGAAAAATACAACAAATAATTAAGGAGCAACAATAAAATAACAGTAGCGAGGCTATATACAGGGGGTTCCGGTACAGAGTCAATGTGCGGAGGCACTGGTGAGTCGAGGTAATTGAGGTCATATGTACATGTAGGTAGAGGTAAAGTGACTATGCATGGATAATAAACAGAGAGTAGCAGCAGCGTAAAAATGGGGGGTGGTTGGGGACAATGCAAATAGTCCAGGTAGCCATTTGATTATCTGTTCAATAGTCTTATGGTTTTGGGGTAGAACCTGTTAAGAAGCTTTTTGGAGCTAGACTTCGCGCTCCGGTACCACTTGCCGTGCGGTAGCAGAGAGAACAGTCTATGCCTGGGTGTCTGGAGTCCTTCCTTCCTTCCTCTGACACCGCCTGGTATAAAGGTCCTGAATGGCAGGAAGCCTGGCCCCAGTAATATACTGGGCCGTACGCACTACCCTCTGTAGTGCCTTGCGGTCAGAAGCCGAGCGGTTGCCATACCAGAAAGTTATGCAACCAGTCGGGATGCTCTCGATGGGGCAGCTGCAGAACTTTTTGAGGATCTGAAGACCAATGCCAAATCTTTTCAGTCTCCTGGGGGGGAATATGCGTTGTCGTGCCCTCTTCACGGCTGTCTTGGTGTCTTTGGACCATGATAGTTTGTTGGTGATGTGGACACCAAAGACCTTGAAGCTCTCAACCTGCTCCGCTACAGCCAAATCAATGAGAATTGGTGTGTGCTCGGTTCTCCTTTTTCTGTAGTCCACAATCATCTCTTTTATCTTGATCACGTTAACCTGTTAGGGCTAGGGGGCAGTATTGACACGGCTGGATAAAAAAACATACCCGATTTAATCTGGTTACCACTCCTACCCAGTAACTAGAATATGCATATACTTATTACATATGGATAGAAAACACCCTAAATTTTCTAAAACTGTTTGAATGGTGTCTGTGAGTATAACAGAACTCATTTGGCAGGCAAAACCCTGAGACATTTTCTGACAGGAAGTGGATACCTGATGTGTTGTATTACCTTTAAACCTATCCCATTGAAAAACACAGGGGCTGAGGAATATTTTGGCACTTCCTATTGCTTCCACTAGATGTCACCAGCCTTTACAAAGTGTTTTGAGTCTTCTGGAGAGAGATCTGACCGAACAAGAGCCATGGAACGATGATGGCCCATTAGACACCTGGCGCGCGAGTTCATGTTGGGTACCCTCGTTCCAATACGTTATAAAAGAGTATGCATTCGTCCACCTTGAATATTATTCATGTTCTGGTTAAAAAAGGCCCTAATGATTTATGCTATACAACGTTTGACATGTTTGAACGAACGTAAATATATTTTTTCCCCTCGTTCATGACGAGAAGTCCGGCTGGCTTAGATCATGTGCTAACAAGACGGAGATTTACGTTGTTCCGGAACTCCAATTTGAGCAGCAGCAGCTGAAAAATGAGCTCCTACAAATATTGAAATTTACATGGTTTTTAGAGTGAAGTACATCGGAAAAAAGCAAAAGAAAACTGCAAGACTGAATAGGAGAAAAAACAAGCAACAAACAAAGAAGATAGGCTTTTGAAAATAACTATTTTTCATAAAATTGTAGTTATCTTAGCAAGCTGAATTGTTTACCAGTTGCTAAGCAGTTGCTAGGGACTCTTTTGGAAGAAGCTAGCTAGCTAACGAAGAACAACAAAGAATATCTAGTTAACAGAAGAAAAGAAAGAGAAAATCAGGACAGAAGAAAAAGGATATCAAAGTGAAACAGTTCTCTAAAGACACAGGAGACAATAATACAAGAAACAACACTTCTGTAGCTTGTCAACTATGTGTCTGTCTATCCCTGTTCTCTCCTCTCTGCACAGGCCATACAAACGCTTCACACCGCGTGGCCGTTGCCACTCTAACCTGGTGGTCCCAGCGCGCACGACCCACGTGGAGTTCCAGGTCTCCGGCAGCCTCTGGAACTGCCGGTCTGCAGCCAACAAGGCTGAGTTCATCTCAGCCTATGCTACCCTCCAGTCCCTAGACTTCCTGGCGCTGACGGAAACATGGATTACCACAGATAACACTGCTACTCCTACTGCTCTCTCTTCGTCTGCCCACGTGTTCTCGCATACCCCTAGAGCATCGAGCCAGCGGGGTGGTGGCACTGGAATCCTCATCTCTCCCAAGTGGACATTCTCGCTTTCTCCCCTGACCCATCTGTCTATCTCCTCATTTGAATTACATGCTGTCACAGTTACCAGCCCTTTCAAGCTTAACATCCTTATCATTTATCGCCCTCCAGGTTCCCTTGGAGAGTTCATCAATGAGCTTGACGCCTTGATAAGTTCCTTTCCTGAGGATGGCTTACCTCTCACAGTTCTGGGTGACTTTAACCTCCCCACGTCTACCTTTGACTCATTCCTCTCTGCCTCCTTCTTTCCACTCCTCTCCTCTTTTGACCTCACCCTCTCACCTTCCCCCCCTACTCACAAGGCAGGCAATACGCTTGACCTCATCTTTACCAGATGCTGTTCTTCCACTAATCTCATTGCAACTCCCCTCCAAATCTCCGACCACTACCTTGTATCCTTTTCCCTCTTGCTCTCATCCAACACTTCTCACTCTGCCCCTACTCGGATGGTATTGCGCCGTCCCAACCTTCGCTCTCTCTCTCCCGCTACTCTCTCCTCTTCCATCCTATCATCTCTTCCCTCTGCTCAAACCTTCTCCAACCTATCTCCTGATTCTGCCTCCTCAACCCTCCTCTCCTCCCTTTCTGCATCCTTTGATTTTCTCTGTCCCCTATCCTCCAGGCCGGCTCGGTCCTCCCCTCCTGCTCCGTGGCTCGACGACTCACTACGAGCTCACAGAACAAGGCTCCGGGCAGCCGAGCGGAAATGGAGGAAAACTCGCCTCCCTGCGGACCTGGCATCCTTTCACTCACTCCTCTCTACATTCTCCTCTTCTGTCTCTGCTGCTAAAGCCACTTTCTACCACTCTAAATTCCAAGCATCTGCCTCTAACCCTAGGAAGCTCTTTGCTACCTTCTCCTCCCTCCTGAATCCTCCTCCCCCTCCCCCCCCCCTCCTCCTCTCTGCGGATGACTTCGTCAACCATTTTGAAAAGAAGGTTGACGATATCCGATCCTCGTTTGCTAAGTCAAACGACACCGCTGGTCCTGCTCACACTGCCCTACCCTGTGCTTTGACCTCTTTCTCCCCTCTCTCTCCAGATGAAATCTCGCGTCTTGTGACGGCCGGCCGCCCAACAACCTGCCCACTTGACCCTATCCCCTCCTCTCTTCTCCAGACCATTTCCGGAGACCTTCTCCCCTTCCTCACCTCGCTCATCAACTCATCCTTGACCGCTGGCTACGTCCCTTCCGTCTTCAAGAGAGCGAGAGTTGCACCCCTTCTGAAAAAACCTACACTCGATCCCTCCGATGTCAACAACTACAGACCAGTATCCCTTCTTTCTTTTCTCTCCAAAACTCTTGAACGTGCCGTCCTTGGCCAGCTCTCCTGCTATCTCTCTCAGAATGACCTTCTTGATCCTAATCAGTCAGGTTTCAAGACTGGGCATTCAACTGAGACTGCTCTTCTCTGTGTCACGGAGGCTCTCCGCACTGCTAAAGCTAACTCTCTCTCCTCTGCTCTCATCCTTCTAGACCTATCTGCTGCCTTTGATAATGTGAACCTTCAGATCCTCCTCTCCACCCTCTCCGAGTTGGGCATCTCCGGCGCGGCCCACGCTTGGATTGCATCCTACCTGACAGGTCGCTCCTACCAGGTGGCGTGGCGAGAATCTGTCTCCGCACCATGCGCTCTCACCACTGGTGTCCCCCAGGGCTCTGTTCTAGGCCCTCTCCTATTCTCGCTATACACCAAGTCACTTGGCTCTGTCATATCCTCACATGGTCTCTCCTATCATTGCTATGCAGACGACACACAATTAATCTTCTCCTTTCCCCCTTCTGATAACCAGGCGGTGAATCGCATCTCTGCATGTCTGTCAGACATATCAGTGTGGATGACGGATCACCAGCTCAAGCTGAACCTCGGCAAGACGGAGCTGCTCTTCCTCCCGGGGAAGGACTGCCCGTTCCATGATCTCGCCATCACGGTTGACAACTCCCTTGTGTCCTCCTCCCAGAGTGCTAAGAACCTTGGCGTGATCCTGGACAACACCCTGTCGTTTTCCACTAACATCAAGGCGGTGACCCGATCCTGTAGGTTCATGCTCTACAACATTCACAGAGTACGACCCTGCCTCACACAGGAAGCGGCGCAGGTCCTAATCCAGGCACTTGTCATCTCCCGTCTGGATTACTGCAACTCGCTGTTGGCTGGGCTCCCTGCCTGTGCCATTAAACCCCTACAACTCATCCAGAACGCCGCAGCCCGTCTGGTGTTCAACCTTCCCAAGTTCTCTCACGTGACCCCGCTCCTCCGCTCTCTCCACTGGCTTCCAGTTGAAGCTCGCATCCGCTACAAGACCATGGTGATTGCCTACGGAGCTGTGAAGGGAACGGCACCTCCATACCTTCAGGCTCTGATCAGGCCCTACACCCAAACAAGGGCACTGCGTTCATCCACCACTGGCCTGCTGGCCCCCCTACCTCTGAGGAAGCACAGTTCCCGCTCAGCCCAGTCAAAACTGTTCGCTGCTCTGGCACCCCAATGGTGGAACAAGCTCCCTCACGACGCCAGGACAGCGGAGTCAATCACCACCTTCCGGAGACACCTGAAACCCCACCTCTTTAAGGAATACCTAGGATAGGATAAAGTAATCCTTCTAACCCCCCCCCCCCCCCCCCCTCTTAAAAGATTTAGATGCACTATTGTAAAGTGGTTGTTCCACTGGATATCATAAGGTGAATGCACCATTTTGTAAGTCGCTCTGGATAAGAGCGTCTGCTAAATGACTTAAATGTAATGTAATGTAATGTAATGACATTTTTGGACATAAATGATGAGCTTTTTTGAACAAAACTACATTCGTTATGGACCTGTGATACCTGGAAGTGACATCTGATGAAGAGAATCAAAGGTAATGGATTATTTACATAGTATTTTCGATTTTAGATCTCCCCAACATGACGTCTAGTCTGTATCGCAACACGTATTTTTCTGGGCGCAGTGCTCAGATTATTGCAAAGTGTGATTTCCCAGTAAGGTTATTTTTAAATCTGGCAAGTTGATTGCGTTCAAGAGATGTAAATCTATAATTCTTTAAATGACAATATAATATTTTACCAATGTTTTCTAATTTTAATTATTTAATTTGTGACGCTGACTTGACTGCCGGTTATTGGAGGGAAACGATTTCCTCAACATCAATGCCATAGTAAAACGCTGTTTTTGGATATAAATATGAACTTGATAGAACTAAAAATGCATGCATTGTCTAACATAATGTCCTAGGAGTGTCATCTGATGGAGATTGTAAAAGGTTAGTGCATCATTTTAGCTGGTTTTATGGTTTTGGTGACCCTGTCTTTGAATTGACAAAACATTACACACAACTCTTGTAAATGTACTGTCCTAACATACTCTAAATTTATGCTTTCGCCGTAAAACCTTTTTGAAATCGTAAAACGTGGTTAGATTAAGGAGATGTTTATCTTTCAAAGGGTGTAAAATAGTTGTATGTTTGAAAAATTTGAATTTTGACATTTATTTGGATTCAAATTTGCCGCTCTTGAAATGCACCTGCTGTTGATGGAGTGCACCACGGGTGGCACGCTAGCGTCCCACCTAGCCCATAGAGGTTAAGGGAGATGTTGTTGTCCTAGCACCACACTGCCAGGTCTCTGACCTCCTCCCTATAGGTTGTCTCATTGTTGTCAATGATTAGACCTACCACTGTTGTGTTGTTGGCAAACTAAATGATGGTGTTGGAGTCGTGCTTGGCCATGCAGTCATGGGTGAACAGGGAGTAGAGTAGGGGACTGAGCACACACCCCTGAGGGGCCCCTGTGATGAGGATCAGCGTGGCAGATGTGTTGTTACCCACCCTTACCACCTGGGGGCAGCCTGTCAGGAAGTCCAGGATCCAGTTGCAGAGGGGGGTGTTTAGTCCCAGGGTCCTTAGCGAAGTGATGAACTTTGAGGGCACTATGGTGTTTAACGCTCAGCTGTAGTCAATGAATAGCATTCTCACATAGGTGTTCCTTTTGTCCAGGTGGAAAAGGGCAGTGTGAGTGCAATAGAGATTGCATCATCTGTGGATCTGTTGGGACTGTATGCAAATTGGAGTGTGTCTAGGATTTCTGGGATAATGGTGTTGATGTGACCCATGACCCGCCTTTCAAAGCACTTCAATGCTACAGACGTGAGTACACAGTAGTCATTTAGTCATTTAGACAGGTGAAATTGCTGTTAGTGGGCACAGGGACTATGGTGGTCTGCTTGAAACATGTTGGTATTAAATAAATCAAATAAAAAAAATGCACCTCTATTTAACTAGGCAAGTCAGTTAAGAACAAATTCTTGTTTACAATGACAGTCTACAGGGAAGAGTGGGTTAGCTGCCTTGTTCAGAGGCTGAACAACAGATTTTTACCTTGTCAGCTTGGATGTGATCCAGCAACCTTTCTGTTACTGGCCCAACGCTCTAACCACTAGGCTACCTGCCGCCCTAACGACAGCACTAAAGACTCGGTCAGGGACTGGTTGAAAATGTCAGTGAAGACTCTTGTCATTTGGTCAGCGCATGCTCAGATTACACATACTGGTAATCCGTCTGGCCCTGCTGTCTTTTGAATGTTGACCTGTTTAAAGGTCTTACTCACGTCGGCTATGGTGAGAGTGATCACACAGTCGTCCGGAACAGCTAATGCTCTCATGCATAATTCAGTGTTGCTTGCCTCGAAGCGAGCATAGAAGATATTTAGCTTGTCTGGTAGGCTTGTGTCACTGGGCAGCTCGCGGCTGTGCTTCCCTTTGAAGTCCATAACAGTTTGCAAGCCCTGCCATATCCGATGAGCATCGGAGCCGGTGTAGTACGGTTCAATCTTAGTCCTGGATTAACGCTTTGCCTGTTTGGTGGTTCGTTGGACGGCATAGCGGGATTTCTTATAATCTTCTGGGTTAGAGTCCCATTCCTAGAAAGTGTCAGCTCCACCCTTTAGCTCAGTGTGGATGTTGCCTGTAATTCATGGGTTCTGGTTGTGGTATGTATGTACAGTCAGTTTGGGGACGACTTCATCGATGCACTTGATGAAGCCAGTGACTGATGTGGTGTACTCCTCAATGGCATCGGAAGAATCCCGGAACATATTCCAGTCTGTGTTACAAAACAGTCCTGTAGCATAGCATCTGCGTCTTCTGACCACTTCCTTATTGAGCATGTCACTGGTACTTCCTGCTTTAGTTTTTGCTTGTAAGCAGGAATCAGGAGGATAGAGTTATGGTCAGATTTGCCAAATGGAGGGCGACGGAGAGCTTTGTACACGTCTCTGTGTGTGGCGTAAAGGTGGTCTTGTTTTTTTCCTTTGGTTGCACATTTAACATGCTGGTAGTAAATGAGGTAAAATGGATTTAAGTTTCCCGTCACTAAGTTCGCGTCCACTAGGATCGCTGCCTCTGGATTAGCATTTTCTTGTTTGCTTATGGCCCTATACAGCTCGTTGAGTGCCGTCTTAGTGCCAACATCGGTTTGTGGTGGTAAATAGACAGCTACGGGACATATAGATAAAAACTCTCTTGGTAAATAGTGTGGTCTACAGCTTATCATGAGATACTCTACCTTAGGTGAGCAAAACCTTGAGACTTCCTTAATATTATATTTCGTGCACAAGCTGTTATTACAAATAGACACAGACCGCCACCCCTTGTCTTACCGGAGGCAGCTGTTCTATCTTTCCGATGGACCAAAAACCCCGCCAGCTGTATGTTGTCATTCACCCACGACTCGGTGAAACAAACGATATTACAGTTTTTAATGTCCCGTTGGTAGGATATCCTTGATCAGAGCTCATCTATTTTGTTATTCAATGATTGCACATTGGGTAATAGGACTGTCACGGCTGTCGAAAGGAGTAGAGGACCAAAGTGCAGTGTATGTGTAGTTATACATGTTATTTACTCTGTGAAACTATGCAATACATCAAATAACTGAATAGACAAAACAACAAACCGTGACGCAGAGGAGAACAAGCACTACTCAAATAATCACCCACAAAACCCAGGAAGAAAAACCCCTACTTAAGTATGATCTCCAATTAGAGACAACGAGGACCAGCTGCCTCCAATTGGAGATCATCCCAAACAAACCAACATAGAAATACAAAAACTAGAACCTAAGAACATAGAAATAGAAAACATAGAAAAACACAAGACACCCCCTGTCATGCCCTGACCTACTCTACCATAGAAAATAACATCTTACTATGGTCAGGATGTGACAAGGACTGATGGTAGAGGAGGTTTATTCACTCGCCTACGAATTCTCAGAAAGCAGCCCAAACTCCGCCCCCTTTTTCTGCATCTTTTCTTCACGCAAATGACGGGGATTTGGGCCCGTTCCCAAGAAAGCAGTATATCCTTCGCGTCGGACTCGCTAAAGAAAAAATCTTCTTCGTCCAGTTTGAAGTGAGTAATTGCTGTTCTTATGTCCAGAAGTTAACCTCTATGGGCTAGGTGGGACGCAAGCGTCCCACCCGTGGTGCACTCCATCAACAGCAGGTGCATTTCAAGAGCGGCAAATTTGAATCCAAATAAATGTCAAAATTCAAATTTTTCAAACATACAACTATTTTACACCCTTTGAAAGATAAACATCTCCTTAATCTAACCACGTTTTACGATTTCAAAAAGGTTTTACGGCGAAAGCATAAATTTAGAGTATGTTAGGACAGTACATTTACAAGATTTGTGTGTAATGTTTTGTCAATTCAAAGACAGGGTCACCAAAACCATAAAACCAGCTAAAATGATGCACTAACCTTTTACAATCTCCATCAGATGACACTCCTAGGACATTATGTTAGACAATGCATGCATTTTTAGTTCTATCAAGTTCATATTTATATCCAAAAACAGCGTTTTACTATGGCATTGATGTTGAGGAAATCGTTTCCCTCCAATAACCGGCAGTCAAGTCAGTACCACAAATTAAATAATTAAAATTAGAAAACATTGGTAAAATATTATATTGTAATTTAAAGAATTATAGATTTACATCTCTTGAACGCAATCAACTTGCCAGATTTAAAAATAACCTTACTGGGAAATCACACTTTGCAATAATCTGAGCACTGCGCCCAGAAAAATACGCGTTGCGATACAGACTAGACGTCATGTTGGGGAGATCTAAAATCGAAAATACTATGTAAATAATCCATTACCTTTGATTCTCTTCATCAGATGTCACTTCCAGGTATCACAGGTCCATAACGAATGTGGTTTTGTTCAAAAAAGCTCATCATTTATGTCCAAAAATCTCCGTCTTGTTAGCACATGATCTAAGCCAGCCGGACTTCTCGTCATGAACGAGGGGGAAAAATATATTTACGTTCGTTCAAACATGTCAAACGTTGTATAGCATAAATCATTAGGGCCTTTTTTAACCAGAACATGAATAATATTCAAGGTGGACGAATGCATTCTCTTTTATAACGAATTGGAACGAGGGTACCCAACATGAACTCGCGCGCCAGGTGTCTAATGGGCCATCATCGTTCCATGGCTCTTGTTCGGTCAGATCTCCCTCCAGAAGACTCAAAACACTTTGTAAAGGCTGGTGACATCTAGTGGAAGCAATAGGAAGTGCCAAAATATTCCTCAGCCCCTGTGTTTTTCAATGGCATAGGTTTAAAGGTAATACAACACATCAGGTATCCACTTCCTGTCAGAAAATGTCTCAGGGTTTTGCCTGCCAAATGAGTTCTGTTATACTCACAGACACCATTCAAACAGTTTTAGAAACTTTAGAGTGTTTTCTATCCATATATAATAAGTATATGCATATTCTAGTTACTGGGTAGGATTAGTAACCAGATTAAATCGGGCACATTTTTTTTATCCAGCCGTGCAAATACTGCCCCCTAGCCCTAACAGGTTAATTTGGTCATGAGTGACGGTAGCAGCAACATTATGTACAACATAAGTTGGAAAATAAGTTACAAACAATGCGAATAAACAAACAAAATAGTTGATTAGGAGCACGTAAAACGGCAGCCATCCCCTCCGGCGCCATTGAAATCCCTAAAAGTACTTTAAAAGTGCCCCATACAATAAGGGGATTTTCTGTACCAATGTTGTGCAGAAAAAAAGTAAATTATGAATTGTTTTATGTTAGTTGAGAACAAATTGTCAACCAGTAGGCTTTGATTCAATTTCTAATATCTCCGTCACTTGAAAATTCTTTAAGCGTTATGTGGAGGCCAATTAGACGATGGTCCAATCGCACTCTGTCTCTGATTAATAATTTTTAAACTTTTGATGACAGCAAGAATGAGACCGGGAAGTAGTCAAGACGACTATCTTGACTAAGCCTCCTCCGTGTACACCTTACTTGTTCAGGGTTTTTCAGCCAGCATATATACACTAGTTCCTATGTATCCATGATGTTCGTGATCTCCTTAAGTGCATGAGGGTGATAGTTTGTAGTGTGATTGTCACGATTACCAGGATCAGTAGAGAGGCAGAGTCAGGTGCAGGAGACAGAGGTCCGGAGTAATAGTGGGTTTTAATAGAAAATCCGGGAACAACACAAGAAGCCGAAAGGCACAGGGCGCACATAAATACAACTAGGGAAAACACGTTCCGAAAACAAAAGACGCACGGGGCGCAGCCCGGTAAATATAATTAACAACGAGCGCAGCACTCACTCACAACTGTCCAGAGTTGACATAAAACAATCCCGCACGAAATCCTGAACTGAAAAGACACACTAAATAACCTAACTAATGACAGACAAGAAACAGGTGCGGATCAGACAGACAAAACCAAAAGACACAGAAACATAGATCGGTGGCAGCTAGTAGGCCGGCGACGACGACCGCCGAGCGCCGCCCGACCGAGGAGGGGCGCCACCATCTGTGGATACTGTGACAGTGATTTCAAATACGATCCATTGAGGTAATTAAAACCATAATAATAGATTCATTTGTTACTTTTCAGTTGAATAGATTATTATATATATTTTCAAAGAAGTGTGGATCATCATTATTTGGCCCATATAGATTAATTTTGTCCAATAACATATTTAAAAGGATCCATCTTCCTTGAGAATCTGTTTGCACAGTTTACACAATCGGATTAATATCGTTGTTCATTAATATAGTCACCCGTTTTGAGTTTCTTTGCCCATGACAAACATTTATTTCTCCCTCCCAGTCCTTTTTTCACCCAACCTCCTCTATATATTATTTCTTAAGCTATGTAAAAATGTATCTTTTTTTATGATCTGCTAATTGTAACTGGCTATACTTATTTCCCCACTTACCATAATGTTACCCAAGTTTCAATTATACTTAACACAACCAATGTTTGTGAACTTACCATCAAAAAGTACCATGATGATTAAGTATCCATTTAGCTGTACCATAATATTTAAACTGTTAAGCATAATGTACTGTAGCTGCAACTGTGAAAATGTCGAATTGCCCTGCTATTTCACCCACTAAAATCTCTCCCCCTTATCTAGAAGGTCTGTTGTCACTAAGACCATGGCTTCATGTCTTATTTAATAGAGGACTCTGAGGGGAGAACACTTCACAAAGCAAACTTTATGAAGTGGTACAGTGCCTTGCAAAAGTATTCATCCCCTTTAACAATTTCCCATTTTGTTGCATTAGAACCTGTAATTTAAAAATGTTCACGTCATTTCATGTCATGGACATACACATAATAGTCCAAATTGGTGAAGTGAAATGAAAAAATTTACTTTATTTGAAAAGTTCAAAAAATAAATATCGGAAAATTGGTGCGGGCATATGTATTCACCCACTTTGCTATGAAGCCCCTAAATAAGATCTGGTGCAACCAATGACCTTCATGAGTCACATAATTAGTTAAATAAAGTCCACCTGTGTGCAAAAAAAGTGTCACATGATCTGTCACATGATCTCAGTATATATACACCTTTTCTGAAAGGCCCCAGAGTCTGCAACACCACTAAGCAAGGGGCACCACCAAGCAAGCAGCACCATGAAGACCAAGGGGCTCTCCAAACAGGACAGGGACAAAGTTGTGGAGAAGTTATAAAAAAATATCTGAAATGTTGAACATCCCACGGAGCACCATTAAATCCATTATTCAAAAATGTAAAGAATATGGCACCACAACAAACCTGCCATGAGAGGGCTGCCCACCAAAACTAATGGACAAGGCAAGGAGGGCATTAATCAGAGAGGCAACAAAGAGCCCAAAGATAACCCTGAAGGAGCTGCAAAGCTCCACAGCGGAGACCTCTCATCACCCAGAGAACAGCATCCCCACAGTGAAGCATGGTGGTGGCAGCATCATATTGTGGGGATGTTATTCCATCGGCAGGGACTGGGAAACTGGTCAGAATTGAAGGAATAATGGATGACGCTAAATACAGTGAAATTCTTGACCTTCCAGCAGGACAATGACCTTAAGCATACTGCTAAAGCAACCCTTGAGTGGTTTAAGGGGAAACATTAAATGTCTTGCAATGGCCCACTCAAAGCCCACACCTCAATCCAATTGAGATTCTGTTGTATGACTTAAAGATTGCTGTACACCAGTTGAACCCATCCAACTTGAAGGAGCTGGAGCAGTTTTGCCTTGAAGAATGGGCACATCCCAGTGGCTAGATGTGCCAAGCTTATAAAGACATACCCCAAGAGACTTGCAGCTGAAATTGCTGCAGAAGGTGGCTCTACAAAGTATTGACTTTGGGGGGTTGAATAGTTATGCACGGTCAAGTTTTTTTGTCTTATTTCTTGTTTGTTTCACAATAAAAAATATTTTAATCTGCAAAGTGGTAGGCATGTTGTGTAAATCAAATGATACAAACCCCTCAAAAATCTATTTTATTCCAGGTTGTAAGGCAACAAAATAGGAAAAATGCCAAGGTGGGTGAATACTTTCGCAAGCCACTGTATTTGAGCTATTTTCCTTAAAGTAGTATATTCCCTGGCCATATACAACACATTTCCAGGATTTTAGTAGAAGTGACAAGATTTCATGCTTACTCATGCATGTATTATAGCGACATCCTTTATATTCAGTTTGTTATAACAGACAGTTTAAGTTTACCCAGAAATCACTGAGCTGAGATACACATGATTGCAATCTCATTCATACCGTACCTGACTGTCCAGGAGGGAACCCTCAGGAAAAATAAAGGTAAAAAGGAACAAAACAGAAAAACTACACACTGAGTGAAAATAAAAGTAGAAGTACAGAGAAGTCAAGAGGGGGTGAGATCCAAAGAGAGACTGCCCAGACTTGCCTTCCTTCACCATTGATTCTGACCCTGAATCTCTGAGTTGACAGGCTCGACTTCCAGCCCAACCCCCCGACCTCCTACTCCACAGACGCCGTGTATCACAGAGAAATCAGTCCCTACTCCGGACAGATTAAGGTTTATCAATCGACTCGGGACAGGCAGCACAACACCACAGGCCTGTCCCAGCATTGTCAATTGCAGCTCATGGAAAAATATATAGTACCAGTCAAAAGTTTGGACACACCTACACATTCAAGGGTTTTTCTTTGTTTTTACTATTTTCTACATTGTAGAATAATAGTGAAGATATCAAAACTATGAAATAACACATAGAATCATGTATTAACCAAAAAAGTGTGACAGCTTTGAACACTCTTGGCATTCTCTCAACCAGCTTCATGACGTAGTCACCTGGAATGCATTTTAATTATCGAGATAATTTGTGGAATTTATTTTCTTCTTAATGCATTTGAGCACGTCAGTTGTATTGTGACAAGGTAGGGGTGGTATACAGAAGATAGCCCTGTTTGGTAAAAGACCAAGTCCATATTATGGCAAGAACAGCTCAATTAAGCAAAGAGAAATGACAATCCATCATTACTTTAACCTTACAGGATCAGTGGCTGGTTGAGCTAACGTATGCTAATGCTGTTTGCATGAGGTTGTAAGTAACAAGACAATTTCCCAGGACATAGACATATCTGATATTGGCAGAAAGCTTAAATTCTTGTTAATCTAACTACACTGTCCCATTTAAAGTAGCTATTACACTGAAAAAATACCATGCTATTGTTTGAGGCGAATGCACAGTTTTGATCATGAAGAGTTATTAATAAACAAATTAGGCACATTTGGGCAGTCTTGATACAAAATTTTGAACAGAAATGCAATGGTTCATTGGATCAGTCTAAAACTTTGCACATACACTGCTGCCATCTAGTGGCCAAAATCTAAATTGCAACTTGGCTGGAATAAAACATTGCGGCCTTTCTCTTGAATTTCAAAGATGATGGTAAGAAAATACAAACGAACAGTTGTTTTTTTCTTTGTATTATCTTTTAACAGATTTATTGTGTTATATTCTCTTACATTCCTTTCACCTTTACACAAACTTCAAAGTGTTTCCTTTCAAATGGTATCAAGAATATGCATATCCTTGCTTCAGGGCCTGAGTTACAGGCAGTTAGATTTGGGTATGTCATTTTCAGTCAATCTTCAAGTGCAGTCGCAAAAACCATCAAGCACTATGATGAAACTGTCTCTCATGAGGATCGCCACAAGAAAGGAAGAACCAGAGTTACCTCTGCTGCACAGGATAATTTCATTAGAGTTAACTGCACCTCAGATTTCAGCCCAAATAAATGTTTCACAGAGTTCAAGTAACAGACACATCTCAGAATCAACTTTTCAGAGGAAACTGCGTGATTCAGGCCTTCATGGTCGAATTGCTGCAAAGAAACCATGACTACAGACACAAATAAGAAGAAGAGACTTGATTGGGCCAAGAAACATGAGCAATGGACATTAGACCAGTGGAAATCTGAGTCCAAATTTGCGATTTTTGGTTCCAACCGCCATGTCTTTGTGAGACGCAGAGTAGCTGAACAGATGATGTCTGGATGTCCGCATGTCTGGTTCCCACCGTGAAACATGGAGGAGGAGGTGTGATGGTTTGGGGATGCTTTGCTGGTGACACTGTCAGTGATTTATTTAGAATTCAAGGCACACTTAACCTGCGTGGCTACCACAGCATTCTGGTTTGTGCTTAGTGGGACTATCATTTGTTTTTCAATAGGACATTGACCCAAAACACACCTCCAGGCTGTTTAAGGGCTATTTGATCAAGAAGGAGAGTGTTGGAGTGCTGCATCAGATGACCTGGCCTCCACAATCACCCGACCTCAACCCAATTCAGATGGTTTGGGATCAGTTGGATTGCAGAGTGAATAAAAAACACCCAACAATTGCTCAGCATATGTAGCAACTCCTTCAAGACTGTTGGAAATGCATTCCAGGTGAAGCTGTTTGAGAGAATGACTGTGCAAAGCTGTCATCAAGGCAAAGGGTGGCTACTATATATTTTGATTTGTTAACACTTTTTTGCTTTCTACATGATTCCATATGTGTTATTTCATGGTTTTGATGTCTTCGCTATTATTCTACAATGTACAAAATTGTAAAAATAAAGAAAAACCCTTGAATGAGTAGGTGTGTCCAAACTTTTGACTGGTACTGTTGTTTACCATAGATGATTAAGGAGTTATCAACCCTCCGGAGGGGTTGGACTTAAACCTCAACGGCCAACCCCTTTTCTCCTTACTTCCAGTGAGCCACCCATGGGAAATGTGTCGGCTTTAGATGATAGCAGGTCTGAGGAGAGATTCTAAAGCGAATGCAAATGAGCTCTTTGCCTCATGTAGCTCCTTTCGCACCGCTCTATTTCTGTAATGAAGCGTTTCCCATCAGTTGGCTGCGGGGTAAGAGTCCGAATCATGAAGGAGGAGTACGTTTCAGCTTTTTTTAAGTGGGAAGATGGATGAAGGCACTAAAACAGCACACTGAGGCATGTCCAAGCCTTCTATAACACTCTCTTGTGTTCTTTAGGGACAAGGCTGGCCCTAGGCATAAGCGACCGCTTTTTTTGAGGAACTCAGTCGGGGTCTCAACTTAATGTTGAGAGTTAGGGCTGGATTCAATCTGTTTCACGAAAGTATCTCTGAAGATCCGCTTTAAAATGTGAAGGTCATTTCCGATTTAGCCGACATATGCAGTGCTAACCGTGAATGCATTCAGTGCGAATGTGGGAACATTGTCTTTAAATTTCATTCGAGGTATAACACTGATCTTCTGTGATACTTCTGCGATACAGATTGAATCCAGCCCTTAGAATAGTAGGACACACAAGGTGCAATTTTGAAATTTGGTTGTGCGTCAACAGATTTTCTCTTGTTATGTCAGTCATTGACAGTCACTCAATTAGCCCATGTCAGCCCCAAAACATTGATTGTTAAGTTAGTCTCGCCAGCTATCTAAACTTGTGGTAATCATGGTCGAATTACTGACTGGGCACACAGGGCACATGCCCAGGGGCCCTGGCCTCCAGGGAGCCCTCATTGATTTGTTAGTCACTCTGACTCAGATATCATATTAACATGGCATAAGTCATGGCAAAATGTGTAGATTTGCAGGAAATTTGCTTTAAAGCTGAAAATAAATCTCTCCACCCTATGGTAAAATGTGTAGAATTAAAGGAAATTTGCTGTAAAACAGATTTTTTTTCTCTCCACCCCATGGAAAAATAAGTATAACTGCATGAAATTAGTTAAATAATTGCTAAATCTCCGCTCTGCCCCATGGAAAATGTGTAGAATTGAAGGAAATGAACTCAAACTTTTTTCTTTCCACCGTCAACTGTTTTGCACATGAGGTTGGTGGCCCCCAACAAAATTTGGTTTAGGGAACTCAAAAGACCGTTTAAGGATAAAGTCTATACCGGCATCCATGAAAATAGCTTTAATTTTCAAGGTGTAGAGACCAACTTAACATGGAAGTCCCCTTACAAAACTTTATCCTCTTATAAACTCCTTATTTGCATCACTTATACTGTTGTCTTGGATGCACCCACACGAAGGTCCTCGCATCCCACATCCTCTTCTCACCAGCCTCGCACTATTGTTGCTATGGAAGTCCTGAGAGCTTAAGATTTAAAGCAGTAGGCTTCCTCCTCGATGAGAAATGCACAGACAACAGGGTCCACACTCTATGATCATAGCAATTACCCAATAAGGTACTCCAGAGCTTGAAATACTCTTCCCATTGTTCCACATATAAAAGCATAGGAATGCCAACAAAATGAAAAGCCCGGTAAAGCGCTCCCAGGCCTTCTTCTTGTTCATATCTGTGTGCGTAGAACAAGTGTTCCTTAATAACAAATACCATGGAAAATTTGGTTAGTCCTGTGTAACTCAGACAATTAATAAATGCAACTGGGCCTTAATTTCAGATGTAAAATAGTCAAAACACATCTGAAATAATGAATGATTAAAATACAATGAGAAGTCAACAACTTTAACAAGAACTATACCAACAACGTTATAGCAGCACGTCATTTGAAAGAACAAGAGGAACCATTCCTATTGACTTCATAGCACTCAAAATAAGTGGTGGATTCTTGGACAGTCCAGGGGTTTCTTTATGTCATTGGGCATTTGGGGAGGATTTTCCCCCTGTTCTGATGCAATTTCCCCTCCTCTCCAGCGCAGCACTAAAGGGATGTAAACTGCATCAGAGAGGTTGCAGAGAGGGCTTGGTCTTTTTCTGCTGAGCCTCCAGTCTCCATTTAACGAGATCAGTATACCATGTGGATGGGTGTTCATGATCATGGCCGAAGGCCATGTGTCTGCAAATCACTTGAGATTAGGGCTGGCAGGGGTCTGCTCAGCTGGGTGACAGGACATACACAGACGCCTGTACAACATCAACTTCAGAAATGACATCATAGGAGAGAATATCAACCGTCATCGCTTGTTTTAAGGGGGTTTCACAGGGCTGCCAAGGGTTCCCAAGTGATTTGATTGATTTTCTACTCCATCGCGGGTTTCCAAAAGACTTATATCGACCGTATATCGAATGTCGAATACTATTGGAAATGACTGTAGTTATGTTGGGGAAGGGGCATCATTAATGTGCAGTCATTCTCGGTAACATCCACTTGATTAATGCATATTGAATAATGGACAGTGAAACAACTCCTCTGATTCACCTCCTTTTTTGATGTCGAGTAATGTCTTTTTTTTGCCCCTTCCTATACAATATGTCCACCGTTCAAAGTACCAAGCTCTCTGCTTAATTCTTTCCAGATGATTTATCTCAGAGAGAATGAGTCACTGTTTTGTTTTGAATGTGAAGCGATGGCCAGAATAAATAAAAGACAAAGGGAGCATATTATCTTTTCAGAATATAGAAATTCAGTCTCTCAGTGGTTTTATCCATCAGACATTGTTTTCGTTGTCTGTGCACTACAAACACAAGTGAGATTTGGGTACTTATTGAGTCGAGCAGAGACTGATTGAGGGGCCAAATGTGTCCTCGGATTGTTTTCACAGCTTTGTCTTTTTTTCTAGGATGTGCTCTCAACCGACATAGGAGTAGCATACCCATGCCCCCTCTCTGTTTGTAAATTCGCCTACCATTCAAACAAATCATATGTCTGCTTCATTGATGCTGAGTGATGGCACTGATATCCTGTTTTATTGAATACTCACAATACTAACTGAGAGCAAGAGTACTACAGTGCCAATTCATTTGCCACATTTCTTTCAGTATCGTATAGGTTAAATTAACTACTGTATTGGGACTTAATTATTGATCTCTTGCTTAATGTTGAAAGGAGGGAAACGGCTAGGAAATTCACTCTGCATTTCAAAGTGTTGTTTCTCGAACGCAGGTTAATGCATTATATATCAGGCTGTTGATGCTCAAGGCCACAACATTAGATACAAATCATCAATAACTTATTAAACCTTTCGAAGGCTGTCTGTTTCCCTCATTTTGCCCTGAGATAAACCATGTCGTGCTCACCTGTTAAAACTTATTGTTACCAGCAACGCTGATTCCAGAAAACGATCTCTTCACTAATTCGCCTGTGCTAACCACACTTTTCCCTCATTAGTCTCTCATTTAGATCAGCAGCGTGCTCATGCATGTAAGTGCTTGTGTTTTGTGTGTACGCACATGTCAACATATGAATATAAAGAGAGCGAGACGTGAGGGAACGCGTTTGAAAGTACAAGACCTTATCTATTTATAATCCCTGTTTTATTATAGAGAGATCAAATAAATTAACGATTAGCCTTTTATCTGATACAAAGCTGTGGGAATTCTGACTGTGAATTCCATCAAAGGGATCCTCAGTGATTAGCCAAGAGTGGAATGCAAGTGTTTACAATACTGCATCACTGTAAATTTAGATGCTCTAAATAGGTCACGCACAGTGGCGCTCTCAAATGTCTTATCTCGATAATATGGCTGTTTTTGCAAGGAAATTCAATCGATAACCTGCTGCAGATACATCAGATGGTGATTGAAGAAATTACTGTGCTTTCAGAAAGTATCCATACCCCTTGATTTATTCCACGTTTTGTTGTGTTACAGCCTGAATTCAAAATGGATGAAATAGCTTTTTTTCCCTCTCTGACCCATCTACACACAATACCCCATAATGACAAAGTGAAAACATGTTTTTAGAAATGTTAGCAAATTTATTGAAAATTAAATTCAGATATACAGTATACATTTAAAAAAAGTATTCACACCTCTGAGTCAGAAGCACATATGGCTGTGATTACAGATGTTAGTCTTTCTGGGTAAGTCTCTAAGACCAACATTTGCCCATTATTATTTTCCAAATTCTTCAAGCTTTGTCAAATTGGTTGTTCATCATTGCTAAACAACCATTTTAAGGTCTTGCCATATATTTCAAGTAGATTTAAGTCAAAACTGTAACTCGGTCACTCAGGAACATTCACTGTCTTCTTGGTAAGCAACCCCAGTGTAGATTTGGCCTTGTGTTTTAGGTTATTGTCCAGCTGAAAGGTGAATTCATCTCCCAGTGTCTGGTGGAAAATAGACTGAACCAAGTTTTCCTCTAGGATTTTGCCTGTGCTTAGCTCCATTATGTTTTTTTTTATATACAGAAAAACTCCCCAGTCTTTGACAATTACATCAATACCCATAACATGATGCAGCCACCACTATGCTTGAAAATATGGAGAGTGGTACTCAGTAATGTGTTGTATTGGATTTGTCTCAAACATAACACTTTGTATTTAGGACAGAAAGTGAATTTGCTTTGCCACATTTTTTGCAGTATTACTTTAGCGCCTTGTTGCAAACAAGATGCATGTTTTAGAAAAATGTTATTCTGTACAAGCTTCCTTCTTTTCACTGTGTCAAATAAGTTAGTATTGTGGAGTAACTACAATGTTGTTGATCCATCCTCAGTTTTCTCCTATCACAGCCATTAAACTCTGTAACTGTTTTAAAGTCACCATTGGCCTCATGGTGAAATCCCTGAGTGGTTTCCTTCCTCTCCGGCAACTGAGTTAGGAAGGGCGCCTTTGTAGTGACTGTGTATATTGATACACCATTTAATGCCTCATTGATAACTTCACCATGCTCAAAGGGCTATTCAGCTTCTGCATTTTTTACCCATCTACCAATAGGTGCCATTCTTTGCGAGGCATTGGAAAACCTCACTAGTCTTTGTGGTTGAATCTGTGTTTGAAAGTCAGTGCTTGACTGAGGGACCTTACAGGTAATTGTTTATGTGGGGTACAGAGATGATGTAAACATTTTGAAAAACATAATTTCACTTTGACATTATGGGGTATTGTGTATAAGTGACACGAAAATCTCAATTGAAAGCATTTTCAACTTGTAAAACAACAGAATGTGGGGAACAATCTAGGGGTTTGAATACTTATTGAAGTCACTGTAACTCCATTCACTGTTCAATAGAGCAGGTCTCTATTATATATATATATATTTATGACATTTGCACACCTTCGTCCAGCAACACGCCACAAATATCAGTCTGAATTATTGAGGTGCTGATTAGAGCAGTGTGATGAAAATGCAGATGGGAGCCAAGCAGAGACTTTGACCAGAATGACTCATCTAGTATTAATCTGATTCAGACCTGAGTAACAGTAAAACACAAATCGTACCAGGTTAAATATAGATTTGATCGAAGTTTGTTGATAAGCCCGTATGAATCTTACAAAGGTGTTTTGGGCTGCATGTCATTTGGTTCTACAGTATAGTCTTTGTCAAAGGCTCC